>NC_134399.1:78397987-78697987 GCF_050003625.1 Haematobia irritans | reverse complement strand
AAGTTCCTAGTTATACGATTTGGAACATTGTAGTAAATTCTCGATGTCAAGTAGTGTGAATCAGTATCTCCATTAATAAGTTTAGTGAGAAACACAATGTGGTACCGTACATAAACCGTCTACGTTCCAGAGATGGAAGATCAATTAACATAAGACGACTTGAATATAGAGGCAAATTGTATAAATTATTCCAGCCAAGCCCCCTCAAAACAAAAATAAGAAACTGCTTCCGTAAAGATTCAATACGATCAATAGAACAACGATAACTCGGTGACCAGATAACACACGCATACTCTAATATCGGTCTAACTAGAGTCGTAAAGAGCCTCTTCGTAAGATAAGGATCAACAAATTTCTTAGACCATCTCTTAATGAAACCAAAAAACACCAGTTGCCTTATTGACACATCCCTCAATATGAGGACCAAAGTCAAGCCTAGAATCAAACAATACACACGGTTGAAAAAGACTGTTTTTCATATGTTTGGCTATAAACATTATATGTTTGGAACACAAATTTTTAAACACAATATTTTTGAGTGCAAGCATATAATGTTCATAAACTAGCATAACATGTTTGGGACATATATGTTAATATGTTAGAACATATTATGTTTGGGACATAAAATGTTTGTAAATATAATATGCTTGAATGCAAACATATATTAATTTAGAAATAGCCTATAAACATATATGTGTTTAGTAGATTGGAGCGCTATTTAACAGGGAGCGATATTGAATTAAGTTGGTGGTTGTTGCTTGTTATTACAAAATTAACATTTTATTTTTCCATGGGCAATTGATCCGCTACTTCTTTGATCCTTACAAACTGTGTGGTCCGCTGTTCGAATCCCCGTCCGGCAAAAGGTAAAATTAAAATAAAAAAATCATAAAATTGAATAATTTCTTCTACAATGTTTGTATTACAGAAAAAGGTGCTAAGAACTAAAAAATCTCGTGGAAGTGAGAAAGATGTGAGGGAATATACAATTAGGCAAAAACAAAATTTTGAGCATTCAGGTCGAAAACCTATGTTGTTAGCACCTATATTACCTGTTTATTTTCATAATTCATTATGATTGTAAATATATAAATAAATAAATAAAATTTTGAGCACAATATTGTTTGGGAGAATTTTTTTAAGCATATAATATTTTTGGGTGCAAAATGCTTCCAAACATATTATATGTTCACATAATAACATATTGTTTTTTGGAAGACAACATTATTGAATTTGGATGCAAAAATACAAAATGTTTGGAAATTGACTACCCAAACATATATTGTTTAGACCAATATGCTTTCAAACATATTATATATTGGAAGAGATCAAACATATAAATGTTTGGGCAATACCCAAAAATGTATATGCTTGAAGCAAAATATGTTTGGGAGTATATGTTACAGAAGCGATTTTTTGTGAGCGTGCACCTAAATCATTAAATCTAAGCACATTCTCAAGCCTATAATTCCCAACATAACAGGTTGGCTGATAAGTCCCCGGTCTGACACATAGATGGCGTCGCTAGTATTAAATGCATATTATTTTTATATAGTACCAACCTTCAAATGATTCGTGTCAAAATTTGACGTCTGTAAGTCAATTAGTTTGTGAGATAGAGCGTCTTTTGTGAAGCAACTTTTGTTATTGTGAAAAAATGGAAAAAAGGAATTTCGTGTTTTGATAAAATACGGTTTTCTGAAGGGAAAAAATACAGTGGAAGAAAAAACTTGGCTTGATAATGAGTTTCCGGACTCTGCTACAGGGAAATCAACAATAATTGATTGGTATGCAAAATTCAAGCGTGGTGAAATGAGCACGAAAGACGGTGAACGTAATGGACGCCCGAAAGAGATGGTTACCGACGAAAACATCAAAAAAATCCACAAAATGATTTTGAATGACCGTAAAATGAAGTTGATCGAGATAGCAGAGGCCTTAAACATATCAAAGGAACGTGTTGGTCATATCATTCATCAATATTTTGATATGCGGAAGCTCTGTGCAAAATGGGTGCCGCGCGAGCTCACATTTGACCAAAAACAACAACGTGTTGATGATTCTGAGCGGTGTTTGCAGCTGTTAACTCGTAATACACGGATGAAACGTGGCTCCATCACTACACTCCTGAGTCCAATCGACAGTCGGCTTAGTGGACAGCGACCGGTGAACCGTCTCCGAAGACTCAAAAGTCCACTGGCAAAGTAATGGCCTCTGTTTTTTGGGATGCGCATGGAATAATTTTTATCGATTAAAGGGGGAAACCATCAACAGTGACTATTAGATGGCGTTATTGGAGCATTTCAAGGTCGAAATCGCGACAAAACGGCCCCATATGAAGAAGAAAAAAGTGTTGTTCCACCAAGACAACGCACCGTGCCACAAGTCATTGAGAACGATGGCAAAAATTCATGAATTGGGCTTCGAATTGCTTCCCCACCCACCGTATTCTCCAGATCTGTCCCCCAGCGACTTTTTCTTGTTCTCAGACCTCAAAAGGATGCTCGCAGGGAAAAAATTTGGCTGCAATGAAGAAGTGATCGCCGAAACTGAGGCCTATTTTGAGGAAAAACCGAAGGAGTACTACCAAAATTGTATCAAAAAATTGGAAGATCGTTATAACCTTGTATCGCTCTTGAAGGGTACTATGTTGAATAATAAAAACTAATTTTGACAAAAAAATGTGTTTTTCTTTGTTAGACCGGGGACTTATCAGCCAACCTGTTAGTACTCAGTCTGTCAGCAAACTCTACGAGAAAAAGTCATCTTCTTACACTTCACAAGATTGAGTAACATACAATTAGAAGCACACCAATCTGCAAACTTGTCAATGTCCTCCTGAAGAAGTACAGAATCACTAGCATTATCAAATGAAAGAAACAGCTTAACATCATCTGCGTACATCAGTATCCTCGATGATACGATAACCGACGGAAGATCGTTCAAATATAGGTTAAACAGAACCGGTCCTAAGTGCCAAGGTAGCCACTCCAGATGTCACACGTATAAGCATAGATAAACTATCTCTAAATGCAACTCTCTGAGTTCTACCATGCAAGTAGGAATCGATCCAGCGGAGAAGAATAGGTGGATATCCCAAAACATCTAATTTGTACAATAGCAGCCTATGATTCACCATGTCGAACGCCTTGCTAAAATCCGTATAGATTACATGCAGCTGACGTCTTTGAGAGAATGATTCGAACACACGACCAACAAATTCAAGTATATTAGTCACAGTAGACTTACCTCTCATAAAACCATGTTGGCATCCTGATATAATATTAGAAAGGGAGCACGAAATTCTCCTAGTTACCAAAAGCTCAAACAGTTTAGGTATTACACTTAACTTGGCAATATATCTGTAGCCCCCATATAATCCAATCTCCAGGTTTACCTAATGTAGCCTCCAGTATATAAAAGTGTGATTTCCTTAAACTCTTTCACCCATATACAAAAAAAAGTTATAGAAAAATTCAAGCCTACATTTACCATAGAAATTCATTTAATAAACTACCAATAAATTGTTTTGCATATGGGCATTTGTATTACAGCCCAAAAGATTTTTGGATCGAAATCATTTGGTTCAATTAAATTTCATTTTAAGTGAGAATTTAACATCCATGAAGATGGAACATTTCCCACTATTTTATCACAAAAACGAAATCTTTGATCTACCTTAACTCCATTAATGAAGGATATCTAATACTATTATAATAAAACATCATTCGATTATTTCATTCAATATTTAGAGGAAACACTTCATATTAATTTACCATTCCATATTATTTCCTGTTAGAGATTGGCGAAAAAAAGTAGAGTTCGAAAAAGAATTTAGCAAAGATATATGGCTAAGGAAAAGTTGGCCTCAACTCGTAAACAATTCCATATTATCAACGATCACGATTTTCATTGGATTTTCATGATTTTAGCAAATTAAAGAAATAAAACTTATTTATTGTTAAGGGGCCATTGATGATGAGGCTGCCTTGTGGGTTAGTTGACTGGTGGTATGGGGTGGTGGAGTGACTGACTGCATAGGCAGTTGAATGGACGATGGACGCGAACGATCGGCAGATTCTTTGGTGGTATCCTCTTTTTGATGCACGTTGCTTCATTGGATTCCGTTGGCTGTTGTTCTTTTTTTGTGCTATTTGTGGTGCTGGGTTGGAATATGCGAACTGGGAGATTCTCCCTCATAACTTTAGCATAATTTATGGCAATACTATTGAGCTCTTGTTGGGTCATGAACGCAAAATAAAATAAAGCGGCAATGGTCCAATCTTACAAAGATACCAAAGCCTATAGCCACGACGAACAAAACTATGAGTGGTGAGGATCACCAACAAACAAAAAAAAAGAATACAAATGAAGACTAGAAGGGAAGATATAAATACCAAAAAATCTATTTGGCAACTAGAAGCAGTACTATTCGTATTGAGTGCTGCCAGATGGTTTTAATTAGCGTATGATAAATTCAAATCGCTTTTTGTTAATAATCGTAAAAAGCAAAATTTTCGCATCTGGGGCTTTGAAATCCTAACTATTGGCAATGACAATCTACACTGAAAGAAATATTGTCGTGAGGCCATAGATTTCATGTCCTTCAAATGCCAAATCGTGTTTTGTTTAGAATAGACGACGCATTTCTCTGATATAAAATTTGTCTCCTTGTTCTAAAGACGATAAACGATAAAAGTGGGTGTCTGAAAATGAAAGAAAATTTTGTTTGATTAAGGTCAACTTGTCTTTAACAATTGTGAAAAATTCTTCAAAATGAATGAAATTGTCTTTAAATTTGTTGTCTTTTTGCATCTTGACAACAAAACAAATTTTTATACCCTGCTCCACACTGTGGAACAGGGTATTATAAGTTAGTGCATATGTTTGCAACACCCAGAAAGAGACGAGATAGACATATGGTGTCTTTGGCAAAAATGCTCAGGGTGGGTTCCTGAGTCGATATAGCGATGTCCGTCTGTCCGTCTGTCCGTCTGTCCGTCTGTCCGTGAACACATTTTTGTAATCAAAGTCTAGGTCGCAGTTTTAGTCCAATCGACTTCAAATTTGGCACAAGTATGTGTTTTGGCTCAGAATAGATCCCTATTGATTTTGGAAGAAATCGGTTCAGATTTAGATATAGCTCCCATATATATATTTTGCCCGATATGGACTTATATGGCCCCAGAAGCCAGAGTTTAACCCTAATTTGCTTAAAATTTTGCACAAAAAGAACAATTAGTACTATAGTCAAGTGTGTCAAATTTTATTGAAATCGGTTCAGATTTAGATATAGCTCCCATATATATCTTTCGCCCGATATGCACTAATATGGACCCAGCAGCCAGAGTTTTATACCGATTTGCTTGAAATTTTGTATTAGCATAACACTTAGTAGTATAGTCAAGTGTGCAAAATTTGATTGAAATCGGTTCAGATTTAGATATAGCTCCCATATATATCTTTCGCCCGATATGGACTTATATGGCCCCAGAAGCCAGATTTTTGGCCGAATTTGGTTGAAATTTTGCACTAGGAGTACAATTAGTAGTATAGTCAAGTGTGCAAAATTTGATTGAAATCGGTTGAGATTTAGATATAGCTCCCATATATATCTTTCGCCCGATATGGACTAATATGGACTAATATGGTCCTAAAAGCTAGAGTTTTGACCCAATTTGGTTGAAATTTTGCACAGGGAGTAAATTTAGCATTCTAGCTATGCGTGCCAAATTTGATTGAAATCGGTTCAGATTTATATATAGCTCCCATATATAGCTTTCGCCCGATTTACACTCATATGACCACAGAGGCCAATTTTTTGCTCCGATTTAGTTGAAATTTTGCACAAGGAGTAGATTTAGCATTGTAGCTATGTGTGCCACATTTGGTTGAAATCGATTCAGATTTAGATATAGCTCCCATATATATCTTTCGCCCGATATGCACTTATATGGACCCAGAAGCCAGAGTTTTATCCCGATTATCTTGAAATTTTGCGCAAGGAGCACAATTGGTAATAAAGTCATGTGTGCCAAATTTGATTGAAATCGGTTCAGATTTAGATATAGCTCCCATATATATTTTTCGCCCGATATGGACTTATATGGCCCCAGAAGCCCGAGTTTTGGCCCAATTTGCTTAAAATTTTGCACAGGGAGTAGATTTAGCATTCTAGCTATGCGTGCCAAATTTGATTGAAATCGGTTCAGATTTATATATAGCTCCCATATATAGCTTTCGCCCGATTTACTTTCATATGACCACAGAGGCCAATTTTTTGCTCCGATTTAGTTGAAATTTTGCACATGGAGTAGAATTAGCATTGTAGCTATGCCTGCCAAATTTGGTTGAAATCGGTTAAGATTTAGATATAGCTCCCATATATATGTTTTTCTGATTTCGACAAAAATGGTCAAAATACCAACATTTTCCTTTTAAAATCGCCACTGCTTAGTCGAAAAGTTGTAAAACTGACTCTAATTTTCCTAAACTTGTAATACATATATATCGAGCGATAAATCATAAATAAACTTTTGCGAAGTTTCCTTAAAATTGCTTCGGATTTAAATGTTTCCCATAGTTTTTTACTAAAATTGTGTTCCACCCTAGTGCATTAGCCAACTTAAATTTTGAGTCTATAGATTTTGTAAAAGTCTATCAAATTCTGTCCAAATCAAGTGATATTTAAATGTATGTATTTGGAACGAACCTTTATATAGCACCCAACACATTTGACGGATGTGATATGGTATCGAAAATTTAGATCTACAAAGTGGTGCAGGGTATAATATAGTCGGCCCCGCCCGACTTTAGACTTTCCTTACTTGTTTTTTTTAAATATGAGTTGTTTTTCAAAACTTTATTTTAAAGACGATTTTTACTCCTGAAGAAAAAAAAAACAAAACAGAAAAAATTGAATAAATAACATAAATAACAAGTAAGTAAAGTAGAAAGTCGGGCGGGGCCAACTATATCATACCCTAAACCACCCTTTCTGAATTAGTAAACATAAGCAATTGTGGGGTAACATTGATATAGGTATGGGAGAAAAACCGCAGTTGCATATTTAAGAAAATTAAGGGGTACATGTTTATGGGTGCTTTGTTTCAATCTGACTATAGCTCATAGTCAGTGTTGCCACGGTTTACCCTACAAGGACAAAACAAGTTCCCTACTTTCTCATTTATTCCCAAACAATTTTCCCTACAATATTTTTCGTTAAATTTAAACAAATTTTACAAAACAAAAATGGTTCTAAGTACTTTATTATCTTAAAACATGAATATGCAACGTATATAACTTAGAATATAAATTTGTATTACCACCACGGTTGCCACAGTTGGTACAATTCTACCCAAAATAGTTTTTTTTGTTAAATCTCTATAAAAATAAAATTTTGGAAAAAGTTTCTATAAACAAATTTTCGTGAGAAATTTTTCTATAGAAATAAAATTTTGACAATAAATTCTATAAAAATAAAATTTTGAGAAATTTTTTTATAGAAATAATATTTTGAAAAAAATTTCTATAGAAATACAATTTTGACAAAATTTTCTATAGAAATAAAATGTTGACAAAATTTTCTACAGGAATAAAGTTTTGACAACAATTTCTATCGAAATATTTGTTTGATAGATTTGTGGTAATTTGTGGTAATCTTCAAATTTTGTTAGATTTTTTTGGCACGAGTGGTAACTGTTGTTACCACACATTGTTAAAGATCAAGCCTTGCCGGCTTCTAATTTCCTCCTCTAGAGCCACCAAAATGTAAAAATTATTGCAAATTGTGTTGAGTGAAAATGTCCTATGTTGTGGCCATACGTCCCTACAAGACGCTAAATATTAGAAAAACCGTACATATAGGGAATTTCCCCTACTTCTAGCAACACTGGCTGTGTTGATATTGCACCTACGGAGTTAGTATGCCACTAATATTGAGCCCATTATTAAACAAGTAAGGAAAGTCTAAAGTCGGGCGGGGCCGACTATATTATACCCTGCACCACTTTGTAGATCTAAATTTTCGATACCATATCACATCCGTCAAATGTGTTGGGTGCTATATAAAGGTTCGTTCCAAATACATACATTTAAATATCACTTGATTTGGACAGAATTTGATAGACTTTTACAAAATCTATAGACTCAAAATTTAAGTTGGCTAATGCACTAGGGTGGAACACAATTTTAGTAAAAAACAAGTAAGGAAAGTCTAAAGTCGGGCGGGGCCGACTATATTATACCCTGCACCACTTTGTAGATCTAAATTTTCGATACCATATCACATCCGTCAAATGTGTTGGGTGCTATATAAAGGTTCGTTCCAAATACATACATTTAAATATCACTTGATTTGGACAGAATTTGATAGACTTTTACAAAATCTATAGACTCAAAATTTAAGTTGGCTAATGCACTAGGGTGGAATACAATTTTAGTAAAAAAATATGGGAAACATTTAAATCCGAAGCAATTTTAAGGAAACTTCGCAAAAGTTTATTTATGATTTATCGCTCGATATATATGTATTACAAGTTTAGGAAAATTAGAGTCAGTTTTACAACTTTTCGACTAAGCAGTGGCGATTTTAAAAGGAAAATGTTGGTATTTTGACCATTTTTGTCGAAATCAGAAAAACATATATATGGGAGCTATATCTAAATCTTAACCGATTTCAACCAAATTTGGCAGGCATAGCTACAATGCTAATTCTACTCCATGTGCAAAATTTCAACTAAATCGGAGCAAAAAATTGGCCTCTGTGGTCATATGAAAGTAAATCGGGCGAAAGCTATATATGGGAGCTATATATAAATCTGAACCGATTTCAATCAAATTTGGCACGCATAGCTAGAATGCTAAATCTACTCCCTGTGCAAAATTTTAAGCAAATTGGGCCAAAACTCGGGCTTCTGGGGCCATATAAGTCCATATCGGGCGAAAAATATATATGGGAGCTATATCTAAATCTGAACCGATTTCAATCAAATTTGGCACACATGACTTTATTACCAATTGTGCTCCTTGCGCAAAATTTCAAGATAATCGGGATAAAACTCTGGCTTCTGGGTCCATATAAGTGCATATCGGGCGAAAGATATATATGGGAGCTATATCTAAATCTGAATCGATTTCAACCAAATGTGGCACACATAGCTACAATGCTAAATCTACTCCTTGTGCAAAATTTCAACTAAATCGGAGCAAAAAATTGGCCTCTGTGGTCATATGAGTGTAAATCGGGCGAAAGCTATATATGGGAGCTATATATAAATCTGAACCGATTTCAATCAAATTTGGCACGCATAGCTAGAATGCTAAATTTACTCCCTGTGCAAAATTTCAACCAAATTGGGTCAAAACTCTAGCTTTTAGGACCATATTAGTCCATATTAGTCCATATCGGGCGAAAGATATATATGGGAGCTATATCTAAATCTCAACCGATTTCAATCAAATTTTGCACACTTGACTATACTACTAATTGTACTCCTAGTGCAAAATTTCAACCAAATTCGGCCAAAAATCTGGCTTCTGGGGCCATATAAGTCCATATCGGGCGAAAGATATATATGGGAGCTATATCTAAATCTGAACCGATTTCAATCAAATTTTGCACACTTGACTATACTACTAAGTGTTATGCTAATACAAAATTTCAAGCAAATCGGTATAAAACTCTGGCTGCTGGGTCCATATTAGTGCATATCGGGCGAAAGATATATATGGGAGCTATATCTAAATCTGAACCGATTTCAATAAAATTTGACACACTTGACTATAGTACTAATTGTTCTTTTTGTGCAAAATTTTAAGCAAATTAGGGTTAAACTCTGGCTTCTGGGGCCATATAAGTCCATATCGGGCAAAATATATATATGGGAGCTATATCTAAATCTGAACCGATTTCTTCCAAAATCAATAGGGATCTATTCTGAGCCAAAACACATACTTGTGCCAAATTTGAAGTCGATTGGACTAAAACTGCGACCTAGACTTTGATTACAAAAATGTGTTCACGGACAGACGGACAGACGGACAGACGGACAGACGGACAGACGGACATCGCTATATCGACTCAGGAACCCACCCTGAGCATTTTTGCCAAAGACACCATATGTCTATCTCGTCTCTTTCTGGGTGTTGCAAACATATGCACTAACTTATAATACCCTGTTCCACAGTGTGGAGCAGGGTATAAATATGGGAAACATTTAAATCCGAAGCAATTTTAAGGAAACTTCGCAAAAGTTTATTTATGATTTATCGCTCGATATATATGTATTACAAGTTTAGGAAAATTAGAGTCAGTTTTACAACTTTTCGACTAAGCAGTGGCGATTTTAAAAGGAAAATGTTGGTATTTTGACCATTTTTGTCGAAATCAGAAAAACATATATATGGGAGCTATATCTAAATCTTAACCGATTTCAACCAAATTTGGCAGGCATAGCTACAATGCTAATTCTACTCCATGTGCAAAATTTCAACTAAATCGGAGCAAAAAATTGGCCTCTGTGGTCATATGAAAGTAAATCGGGCGAAAGCTATATATGGGAGCTATATATAAATCTGAACCGATTTCAATCAAATTTGGCACGCATAGCTAGAATGCTAAATCTACTCCCTGTGCAAAATTTTAAGCAAATTGGGCCAAAACTCGGGCTTCTGGGGCCATATAAGTCCATATCGGGCGAAAAATATATATGGGAGCTATATCTAAATCTGAACCGATTTCAATCAAATTTGGCACACATGACTTTATTACCAATTGTGCTCCTTGCGCAAAATTTCAAGATAATCGGGATAAAACTCTGGCTTCTGGGTCCATATAAGTGCATATCGGGCGAAAGATATATATGGGAGCTATATCTAAATCTGAATCGATTTCAACCAAATGTGGCACACATAGCTACAATGCTAAATCTACTCCTTGTGCAAAATTTCAACTAAATCGGAGCAAAAAATTGGCCTCTGTGGTCATATGAGTGTAAATCGGGCGAAAGCTATATATGGGAGCTATATATAAATCTGAACCGATTTCAATCAAATTTGGCACGCATAGCTAGAATGCTAAATTTACTCCCTGTGCAAAATTTCAACCAAATTGGGTCAAAACTCTAGCTTTTAGGACCATATTAGTCCATATTAGTCCATATCGGGCGAAAGATATATATGGGAGCTATATCTAAATCTCAACCGATTTCAATCAAATTTTGCACACTTGACTATACTACTAATTGTACTCCTAGTGCAAAATTTCAACCAAATTCGGCCAAAAATCTGGCTTCTGGGGCCATATAAGTCCATATCGGGCGAAAGATATATATGGGAGCTATATCTAAATCTGAACCGATTTCAATCAAATTTTGCACACTTGACTATACTACTAAGTGTTATGCTAATACAAAATTTCAAGCAAATCGGTATAAAACTCTGGCTGCTGGGTCCATATTAGTGCATATCGGGCGAAAGATATATATGGGAGCTATATCTAAATCTGAACCGATTTCAATAAAATTTGACACACTTGACTATAGTACTAATTGTTCTTTTTGTGCAAAATTTTAAGCAAATTAGGGTTAAACTCTGGCTTCTGGGGCCATATAAGTCCATATCGGGCAAAATATATATATGGGAGCTATATCTAAATCTGAACCGATTTCTTCCAAAATCAATAGGGATCTATTCTGAGCCAAAACACATACTTGTGCCAAATTTGAAGTCGATTGGACTAAAACTGCGACCTAGACTTTGATTACAAAAATGTGTTCACGGACAGACGGACAGACGGACAGACGGACAGACGGACAGACGGACATCGCTATATCGACTCAGGAACCCACCCTGAGCATTTTTGCCAAAGACACCATATGTCTATCTCGTCTCTTTCTGGGTGTTGCAAACATATGCACTAACTTATAATACCCTGTTCCACAGTGTGGAGCAGGGTATAAAAAGAGAAAATCGTTCAATTAGTGTGGGTATAAATCCAAATTTGTATAAATTGAGCAATATTCTTATGTAAAAGCTACAAGTACGTATAAATACGATCGGCTAGTACATCGAAATGTGAAATTTAAGTAGCATTGGTTAATAAATAAGAGTATTATGACCAAATTTGGGAAAATCGAGCGATGCATATATATGGAAGCTATATCTAAATATGAACCGATTTCGATGATTTTTTGCACATATAGTTAGTGCTATAGAAGATTACATTTAGCCAACCTTGAGTAAGATCGGTTGAAAAATAAGGGTTTTATGGACAAATTTAGAAAAATCGGGCGGTACATATATATGGGAGCTACAGCTAAATCTGAACCGATTTTGATGAAATTTTGCAAACATGAATTGCGATGAAAAAGATTACTTTGTGCCAAATTTGGTGACGATCCGTTTGAAAAAAAAGCGCAACGTGACCCCATTTGCCGAAATCGGGCGATACATATAAATGGGAGTTATATCTAAATTTGATCCGATTTCATCCAATAGCTTTCGTCCTTGTGCCCAAAAAACTCCCTGTACCAAATCTCATCAATCGGTTAATAATTGCGACCGGAATCAACAACAAATACATGGACAGACGGACGGACACCAAGCGCTAGATCGACTCAGGAGGTGATTCTGAGTCGATCGGTATATATTTTATGGGGTCTAAAATTAATATTTCTGGTAGGCACATTTTTTGGCAGATCAAACTTATTATACCCTGACCACTATGGGGTTTAGGGTATAACAAGTATATACGGCCGTAAGTTCGGTCAGGCCGAATCTTATGTACCCTCCACCATGGATTGCTTAGATACTTCTACTAAAGGTCCACAATCGAATTATTTGGTTGCGGTAACACTTGCCGATAGCAAGGTATCTTAAAACTTTTTAACACTGTCTTCTATATTGTAAGTTAGTCCATACGGGGTATATATTTAACAAAGTCAAAGTCGATGACATATGTATATAATTCAGTTTGACCAAATTTTCTATAGAAATAAAATTTTGACAGAATTTTCTATAGAAATAAAATTTTGACAAAATTTTCTATTAATAAAATTTTGGTAGACTATTTTTGGCAACCATAATTATAAATAGATATGAACCAATTTTTGTGTATAACTGTAGACCGATATGGACAAATTTTGGCACGGTTATTGGCGGCCATATAATAACACCACGTAGCAAATTTCAACCGAATCGGATGAATTTTGCTCCTCCAAGAGGTTCCGGAGGTCAAATCTGCACGCACAGAAAAACCATGTTTGGACATGGTTGCCGCATCCATTTAATGCTTATCTAGATTGCCGCGAAAACCATGTATTTTGTCTTTGTAAAAATAGTTTTCGAGCGGAGAAAAATGTATGGTGGCAATAAGCATTTGAATGGTTATCAAATACCGCAAACATGTTCTATCATTTAAATGATAGAATTTGAGACCATTAAATGGTCGGGAAAATCATGTACCTGACCATTCAATTTTTTTACTCTTTTACAGGGAAAAAAGTATTTTTATAGGTTAAGTATAGACATGTCTAGAACCATTACATGGCCATAAAGACCATATACATTTTTTTCGTAACCATTTAATTTTTTAACTTGTTTGCAGCGAAAAGAATTTTATAAAAACATTGAGCAGGTACACACGATTTTCATTTTGCGCATCAGTCATGTGTTGATTGTTTCTTGGAATGGACGGAGAATACGGAGAATACGGATTTACTGTGTTTTGTGTTAATTTATTTATTCAGAATTGGCACGTGGTTTTATGTGAACACAAAAAAGGAAAGTGTAATTGAAAAATGAACCTGTTTTTTGTTCTGCATTTTGCTATATGGTGTCATTTATTTTTATTTGCAGTTACATGATGTCTGCGTTTGTATATTTGATGCGCACGATGTAAATATGGAATAATTACTTTTGAAATAAAATAGAGTGTGTAAAAATATATGATGTTTGCTTGAACGGCATTATAAATACAAACAAACAAATAAAGGTAATTTTGTGTTTTCTTTTCTCAAGTGGCGTCCTTTTTTCGACGATGAAAAAAGTTTTTTTATAAAGATCAAAACATTTTAGGTTGTGACCATGTTCTTTTAACTAGGAGAAAAACATTTTTAATGAATACCATAACATTTTAAATCGTGACAATTGTCTTTTCATTCAAACAAAATTCTTTTTATTAATATAATAACATTTTAGATGAGGACAATTACATTTTTCTTAGAACCATGTTCACTGAGCCAACATGGTTGCAGGTTAAAATGTTACATGATCGCCGCAAAAATATCCCCTATCATATTATTTTGCTCTTCGAATATGATTGTGATAATCATGTTTCTTCTCTGCGTGTGGGGTCGATTTATATGGGGGCTATATATAATTATGAACCGATATGGACCAATTTTGGCATGATTATTAGCGGCCATAAATATACTAACACCACGCACCAAATTTAAACCGGATCGGATGAATTTTCCTCCTCCAAGAGGATCAAATCTGGGGATCGGTTTATATGGGGGCTATATAAAGGGTGATTCTTTTGAGGTTAGGATTTTCATGCATTAGTATTTGACAGATCACGTGGGATTTCAGACATGGTGTCAAAGAGAAAGATGCTCAGTATGCTTTGACATTTCATCATGAATAGACTTACTAACGAGCAACGCTTGCAAATCATTGAATTTTATTACCAAAATCAGTGGCAGAAAATCCGCTTTTTTATCGACAAATTTTGTTCAGCGATGAGGCTCATTTCTGGTTGAATGGCTACGTAAATAAGCAAAATTGCCGCATTTGGAGTGAAGAGCAACCAGAAGCCGTTCAAGAACTGCCCATGCATCCCGAAAAATGCACTGTTTGGTGTGGTTTGTACGCTGGTGGAATCATTGGACCGTATTTTTTCAAAGATGCTGTTGGATGCAACGTTACGGTGAATGGCGATCGCTATCGTTCGATGCTAACAAACTTTTTGTTGCCAAAAATGGAAGAACTGAACTTGGTTGACATGTGGTTTCAACAAGATGGCGCTACATGCCACACAGCTCGCGATTCTATGGCCATTTTGAGGGAAAACTTCGGAGAACAATTCATCTCAAGAAATGGACCGGTAAGTTGGCCACCAAGATCATGCGATTTGACGCCTTTAGACTATTTTTTGTGGGGCTACGTCAAGTCTAAAGTCTACAGAAATAAGCCAGCAACTATTCCAGCTTTGGAAGACAACATTTCCGAAGAAATTCGGGCTATTCCGGCCGAAATGCTCGAAAAAGTTGCCCAAAATTGGACTTTCCGAATGGACCACCTAAGACGCAGCCGCGGTCAACATTTAAATGAAATTATCTTCAAAAAGTAAATGTCATGGACCAATCTAACGTTTCAAATAAAGAACCGATGAGATTTTGCAAATTTTATGCGTTTTTTAAAAAAAAAAGTTATCAAGCTCTTAACAAATCACCCTTTACAACTATGGACCGATATGGACGAATTTTTTCACGGTTGTTAGAGACCCTATACTCACACCATGTACCAAATTTTAACCAGATTAAATTTTCTTTTCTGAGAGGCTCCGCAAGGCAAATCTAGGGTCCGTTTGTTGGGGGCTGTACGTAAAATTGGTCCAATATGGCCCATTTGCAATACCATCCGACCTACATCAATAACAACTACTAATGCCAAGTTTCAAGTCGATAGCTTGTTTCGTTGGGAAGTTAGCGTGATTTCAACAGATGGACGGACGGACGGACATGCTTACATCGACTCAGAAAAGTATTCTTACTTCAATTCTCCGCTTCTTTGGATCGGATTTAATACCAAAATCAATAGTGTTAAGACAAAATCTTTGGAACCGGGCCTTTTTCAGTGTGGAAGAAGGCGCAGCCTGTCAGGGTGTATATGGCTATGTGAAAAAATTGCTTTAAATGTCAATTAGGAATTAATTAAATTTTCTTTTTATTTTCTTTTTATTTTAATTTTCTATTTTCGTTTAATATTTAGTTGCCGTTAATTTATTGGTAATATGGTAACTCTATTATTGCAAATATGGGTCCAGTTTATTTACTTCTCTTCATTTTGTTCATAGACTATGAATGGCATTAAAAATCATTTCAAATCCATGCCTTCCATTGCAATTCAACATTTTGAATTCGTGGTTTCTTATTTTCGTCTTCGTTGTTTTTTTTTCCTCTTTCTTTAACTGTGCAAAATTGTTCTTTCATCATGTTGTTGTTAGTAAAACAAAATTGTTATTAAAAAATAAAAAAATGAGGAATAAAATAATAGCAACAACGTTGAATGAAAACCACAATGAATATAATTTGTTACTCCACACTGAAGTATTGGATGGAGATTAGCCGATAGCCGAGGTCCATGGATAGTGCAAGCTATTGCGGATACGAGAAACAAATTGAAAAGCAGAAAATCTTATTATGACAATAAGTACCGTTAAGTAGGAAAATTAATTTTACCATTGTGAACATTTTTTGTTGTTATTGGGGCTTCTTCGTGGCATTCCAATGGGAAAGCTCTCATGATGAAGAAGGCAACGAAGCGAACATTGATATCCAAAAATTGAACAAATAATCTGGAACAAGAAATAATTGAATAGAATCCAAATATCATATTATGATTGCATTAATTATTTTTCTTTTTTGATTTGGTGTCAGCATTAATTTTTATAGGCTCTGTAAGGTAGATTAGTTTTGGTTGTTAAAGTCTGATATTCCGGAAACACTATAGTCGTAAGGTTCACTATTTAATATAAGACAGAGTTAGTTCAAACGAGAAGGAATTATTGTAGCAGCATTAAAAGCACATCCGAAACAAATTAAATCTGTTCTTATTTTGATAAAAATATTAACACATGTATTTGTATTATGTTATGTTATTAACATATGTATATGCGAATAGTATAATATTTTATTTAAAATGTATTAAAATTCAACATTCATTTTATTTAATTATCTGTTCATTTTTTTTGGTATAGGTAACTTGGATAAAAATAGAGGGATCTGAATGTACATGAAATTACGTCGGGAGATCGAGAGACAATACTGATATAAACCGTATTTGTTCTAAATAGGCTAATATTTAGTTCATAGTTCTACATAGGATAAAATACCTACCCGCACGTAGAGTAGGAAAATGATCACCCCAAATATGTTTCATGATCAATATGTTATTTTTGAACGGTGCACATTGTACATGTTGGTCTCGGGGTCGGTGGGAACCATATATAAATACGTTAGCTCTTTATAAATCGGAACTTTTTCAACCATATTTGACAAGCTTGACCATACCATCAGTTGCACTTTTTGTGCAATAGTTGAAGCAAATTAAAGCGAATCTCTGGTCTCTGGGGCCACTTATATCCATATCGGACGAAGAATTATATGGGAGCTAAAACTAAATTTTAACCGATGTGGAGCAAATTTGCCATGTATAGTTAGAATTTTAATTCTAATATCATAAATTGTACGTAAATCGGATTAACATTTTGGACTCTGGGCATATATAAGAGCATATCGGACGAAAGATATATATGGAAGCTATATCTAAACCTGAACCGATTTTAACCAAAATTGACACACTTTAAGACGATATCAAATGTCCTCCTTATTAATAAGACCTATAATGCTATATGATGTTGTAGTCTGGTGGCCGGCACTTCAGAAACCGACTTGTTTAGATAAAGTTCAGTGTATGGCGAGCTTATGTATCTCAGGCGCATTTAGTAAGACAGGAACAGACTCCCTTAATGTCATGCTACATCTATTGCCTTTAGACATTTTGGCCAAACAGTCAGCTGCAACAACGGCTGTGCGGTTGCGCGAGCTATCGCTGTGGTCGGAAAACATGTACGGTCATAGTTCGGTCCTCAAAGTAATGCCAGATGTGCCTAACGTAGTGGATTACACCCTGGCAAAACCACTTTTCGACAAAAAGTTTGAAACTCTAATTCCCTACAGTGAGGCGTGGTGTACACAGACCGCGGGGAATAAAAGATATATAGATTTCTATACTGATGGCTCCAAATTGAATGGACAAGTGGGGTTCGGAGTATATTCTAAAGATCTGGAAATTCGAATAGCGAAAAGATTACCTAATCACTGTAGTGTTTTTCAGGCTGAAATATTGGCAATAAGAGAGGTGGTGAATTGGCTGAGATGTAATGTTCCAACAAATATTGGCATTAATATATACTCAGACAGTCAACCTGCAATAAAATCCTTGGACTCTGTTTTCCTTAACTCGAAAACGGCCATAGACTGCCGCGAATCTCTCAACGAGATGGCTGAGCAGTACAATATTCACCTAATATGGGTGCCTGGCCATAGGAACATACCGGGGAACTGCGAAGCAGATGTGTTAGCAAGGCTAGGAACTACCTTACATATTCCAGGGGAACTAGAATCTGTTGGTATGCCTCTGGCCACCTGCAAGCTCTTACTGCGTGAGAAGGCTGTTATGATGGCCAATATTCGATGGGAAAATTGCAAGGGTTGTAACGACACCAAGCAAATATGGCCCCATTCAAACTTAAACCGCACACTAGATATGCTAGTGTTCTCAAGGCGTCAGATAGCACTCCTGACATCTGCTATAACGGGTCGCTGCCTGATAGGCGAATTTGCAAAAACTATAGGTGCAAAGTATAATGACTATTGTATAAGCTGTCATGATGTGGAGGAAAAGGAATCAATTAAACACCTCTTGTGTGAGTGTCCTGCTTTTTGTGTAAGGCGTAAGCGAATTTTAGGAGCATATAGCTTTAGATTACTGGCTGACCTGGAAAACGTTAACTTAAGCAGTTTGTTAATGTTTTTGGAGCAATCTGGTTGGTTCCACAAAAGTAAATAATAGAGAAGGTTCAGTGGTTAAGACTAGAAGTGCCCATATGTAATAGGTACTTTTAGTTAAATGTGGTATCACAATGGACTGAATAGTCTATGTGAGCCTGAAATTTAATCGGGCTGCCACTTTAACCTAACCTAACCTAACCTAGCACAATGTACTAAATTTCAAATGACTCGAATGAAATTTGCTCCTCCAAGAGACTCCAAAACCAAATCTCGGGATCGGGACTGATATGGACCTCTTTGGCATGGTTGTTAAATATCATATACTACCACCACGTACCAAATTTCAACCAGATCGGATGAATTTTGCTTCTCCAAAAGGCACCGGAGGTCAAATCTGGGGATCGGTTTATATGGGGGTCATATATAATTATGTACTGATATGAACCAATACCTGCATGGTTTTTGGATACCATATACTAACATCACGTACCAAATTTCAACCGAATCGGATGAATTTTGCTCTTCCAAGGGGCTCCGGTGGTCAAATCTGGGGATCGGTTTATATGGGGGCTATATATAATTATGGACCGATTTGGACCAATTTTTGCGTGGGTGTTTGAGGCCATATATAACACCACGTACCAAATATCAACTGAATCAGATGCATTTTGGTCTTCCAAGAGGCTCCGGAGATCAAATCTAGTGATCGGTTTATATGGGGGCTAATGACCAATTTTTGCATGGTCATTAGAGACCATATACTAACACCATGTACCAAATTTCAGGCGGATCGGATGAAATTTGATTCTCTTAGAGGCTTCGCAAGCCAAATCGGGGGATCGATTTATATTTGGGTTATATATAATTATGGACCGATGTGGACCAATTTTTGAATGCTTGTTAAAGACCATATACTAACACCATGTACCAAATTTCAGCCGGATCGGATGAAATTTGCTTCTCTTGGAGGATCCGAAAACCAAATCGGGGGGGCTACATATATAGTTATCTACTGATGTGGACCAATTTTTGCATGGCTGTTAGAGACCATATACTAACACCATGTACCAAATTTCAGCCGAATCGGATGAAATTTGCTTCTCTTAGAGGGTCTGCAAGCCAAATTTGGTGGTCCGTTTATATGGGGGCTATACGTAAAAGTGGACCGATATGGCCCATTTGCAATACCATCCGACCTACATCAATAACAACTTTTTGTGCCAAGTTTCAAGTCGACAGCTTGTTTCGTTCGGAGTGATTTCAACAGACGGACGGATGGACATGCTCAGATCGACTCAGAATTTCACCACGACCCAGAATATATATACTTTATGGGGTCTTAGAGCAATATTTCGATGTGTTATAAACGGAATGACAAAGTTAATATACCCTCCAACCTATGATGGAGGGTATAAAAACTGAATATTTATTGTTACCTTTTAGAGAAAGGGGTGTACTCATTGGGGACAGACAGATTAAATTCTCCAAAGCAGCAGTAAAAGTTTAAACTTTTTTATTACAATCAACAATTATGTTTTGGTATTTAATGATGATAAGTAATCTTGAGAAATTTTACCCATTGTGCATTGTACTCTAAACTAAAGCCGATGTAATTATCTCGGCGTCACATTTGTGAAGAAATAATCATACTTGAACTTCTCATGATGCAAGTTTGCAAGCACAAGGACGTGTGCGACACGAACTCATGCCAAAGACTCTCAAAATTGAGATAAAATCATGAGTGAGTAAATGTGTGAGAGAGAGAGAGTAAATGAAGAAACAATGTCAGTGGCACAACTTGGTGTCGCCATATTCGCCATAGCATGTAAATCAATAAATCAGAAATTATTTTGGCAATCACTTTGCCATACTTACAATGGCAATTACGTCCATACATATTTTCCTTCGTTCTCATGCGACATCGGCAACAATATTCTCGTTTGTGTAACTACGTCAAGAACAAACAGCAGCTGCAGTAGCAGTAGTAACACCATCAGCTACAGAATACAAAATAGAGGCCAAGCACAATGAGCAATGACAATGCCTGAACGACATTCATTTCAATGGAGAACACAATTTGACCATGAAAAACAAATCAAAATCGAAATTAAAATAAAAATGGAAATGAAATTTACAAGAATGCTGAAAAGTTATTATTAAAGAAAATAACAAAGACAACAACGTCAAAAAAAAAAAAAAAAACAAATCAAGAGAAAATGATTCACGCTATAAAATGTTGATGCTAAATATAAAAGTTAACAAATTTGCAAGAGGCCAATAGTGGCATGGTGATGATAATGTTAATGTTGATGATGATGATGATGGGAATAACATACACGTACGCCCCTCTCTGCGTGTGTGTTGTTCTTCTCTGTATACAGAAATTAGATGATGTGAGATTCTGAGTACAAGAGGGCGAAAGTAAACAAACAACCTTGTCCACTGTGACGTATGAGTAACATGCATTCGTAAATCCATTGTTTTTGCTTACGACCAACCATCCGCCCACATTGTAAAACAATCGAACAGAATAGCTTTCGTTGGCTGAGATGTAGCAAATGTATTTGCAATCATATGTATGTAAAGCTTTGAATTAACATCACATTACCGATAGTGAGATAGGCAAAGCGAAAGAGAGTAAAAAGATTCGTAAAAGCTTTCTTTATGGCAAAAACTCGTAGACCACCGAAAGCTTGTAACACGTGCACTGCACTTGTGAACGACATAGCTTAGTTAGGAAACCTTTAAGTATGCAAACAAGGAAATGTAGGAAAATTTGCTGTGATTGCCATGTTAACAGTAAATATGTCAGAAAATAGCAATCCACTGCAACATTAGCATGGAGCTACGAATTCATATCCTTTCAATCTGAAAAAGTCTTAGCCCTGGTCTTGCCTTAAGTATTGAGTATTGTGGTATTGATTCCAAGCCAAAGATGTTGCTTTTTTAAAATAAAGACATTTTTGTTTTGTTCAAACCTATTATGTTTCAACTTAGGTTTACACTGAAAAAAAAAAAACTTTGAATGACATTTTCATTGTGTGTCTCGGTCTCTCTTTCAAAACACATATATGTTTATAGGCAATTTCTAAATTAATATATGTTTTCATTCACACATATTATATTTAAAAGAAGTATATACGGCCGTAAGTTCGGCCAGGCCGAATCTTATGTACCCTCCACCATGGATTGCGTAGAAACTTCTACTAAAGACGGTCATCCATAATTAAATTACTTGGGTTGCGGCCGATGGCAAGGCATCTTAAAACTTCTTAACATCATCTTCTAAATTGTAAGTTAGTCCATGCGGTATATATAGTAAATAGACAAAAGAAAGGTCGATTAAATACGTTTATATTCAGTTCTTGAACGGTGTATATAGGAAAGAAATAATTACGAACCGATATGAACTTTTGTGCGGTAATTATAGAGCCAGAATTGAAATTTGGGAGTCGCTTTATATGGGGCCTATATACAATTATGAACACGAGTCTACCAAAAATGGCAGATTTGTACTGTTTGGTAGATTGGTAGAATTCTTGACGTTTTGGAAAATTTTGCAAAAAATTCCTCACCAACTATGAAATGCTTCATAAATTTTCTATAGAAATAAAATGTTGACAAAATTTTCTACAGAAATAAAATTCTGACAAAATTTTCTGTAGAAATAAAATCTTGACAAAATTTTCTAGAGAAATAAATTTTTGACAAAATTTCGTAAAGACATAAAATGTTGACAAAATTTTCTATAGAAATAAAATGTTGACAAAATTTTCTATAGAAATAAAATTTTGACAAAATTTTCTATAGAAATATAAAATTGTTGCATTGACTAAACTATAAGTGTAGCTTAACCAACAGAGGAAAAGAATGTTTGTCAAATTTATTTGGACAAAGCCCTATAGACTGCAAGATTTGTTTAAGCTGAAATCAAAAACAACAACAATGATTAAAAGAAAAAAATCAACAATAACAAAACAAAACGAATGAAATATAACACTTTGCCAAAATTTTCTATGTCAAAAAAATGTTGGTAGATTTTTTTTTTGGCTCGAGTGGCAATCGTGATTTTTCTGTGATTGGGAATCGGTTTATTTGGGGGCTATATATAATATAGATCGATACGGCCCAATTATGGAATGGTTGTTATCGGCCATACACTTTCGGATGAATTTTGCTCCTTCAAGATGCTCCGGAGATCAAATCTGGAGATCAGTTTCTATGGCGGCTATATAAATGGGGTCTATATATAATTATGGACCGATGTGGACCAATTTTTGCATCGTTGTTAGAGACCATATACCAACACCATGTACCAAATTTCGGCTAGATCGTATGAAATATTCTTCTCGTAGAGTCTCCGCAAGCCAAATATGGGGGTCCGCTTATATGGGGGCCATACGTAAAAGTGATTTACAATACGATCCAACCTACATCAATAAGTTCATCAAGTTTCAAGTCGATAGTTTTTTTCGTTCGGAAATTACCGTGATTTCAACAGACGGACGGACAGACGGACATGCTTAGCTCGACTCAGAATTTCACCACGACCCAGAAGATATATATTTTATGGGGTCTTAGAGCAATATTTCGATGTGTTACAAACGGAATGACAAAGTTAATATACCCCTCCCCCCCATCCTATGGTGGAGGGTATAAAAATATTATGTCCCAAACATAATATGTTCTAACATATTAACATGGACATAATGTCCATGCACTTTAAAATAATGTGCTAAACATTTGAGTTCCAAACATGTAATTATTACACCGAGACATATGAAACACAGGCGTGATTGGCTTCTATAGGTATATAGGTAGGAGTCTGAAGATTCTGCTGCAGTCGGAGTCGTAGAAATTTTACTCGACTCCGACTCCGGCGAAACAAAATTTGAAAAATACTTCATATCTTTGTAATTAACATAAGGAAATATTTCGACTGAATTTTTGGCAAGCATGTCGAGTTCGAAGATGGATCATAACCGGAAAATTTTGTGATATACTTATATACCAACTTCCGAATTGTTTTAAGAATTTTTTTCCAGTCTAAAATTTTCAGATGATTTGTCAGAAATTTTGAATTTAGAGTTATTTGAGATCCATAAATAAATGCGGAAATTTCCCGTCGGCCCAGATTTTGAGATGACCCTACATAATTACTTGAGAAATCTCCATAGACACCCGATGTCCGGTCCGGTCTTTTGGGAGAAAGTTTGTTTCATCAAAGCCACTCGAAATTCTTTACATTAAGTTAATGGCCTCTAATGTCCATAACTGGTTAACCATTTATAAATCGATGTTTCAACATTTTACTTCTATAGAAATATTCGTAACTGTCCAGCAATTACTGTCATCTGTTGTATTTTGTTTTATGTGTATTTTTCTTTTTTATATAGATTTATTTTTTATAAAATGCCTATATAGACCAATACCAGGATTTTACTCCTTAAACTTCTGGAAGCCTAATAATTTTTTGAAATTTTGTGTTTTTATAAATACATATTCTGGAGATAATTATTATCTACACTGAAAAAATAAGCATGCCCGGTTCCAAAGATTTTGTCGTTACTTTAATAATTTTGGTATTGATTCCGAGCCAAAGAAGCGAAGAATACAAGTAAGGATACTTTTAAGACACAGTTCTCTTTTAAATTTGGGTTTTGTGTACTTGATTCTAGGAAGCAAATTTTAATTATTCGTTTTTTCAGCTTTTTTTCTTCATATGCCAAGTCCTTTAAAAACGAGTTAACGACAATTTTATTTTCCAAATTCAGACTCAACTTCCAGTAGAATTTATGCTATGTTTCAAGTAAAAAGTAAAAAAGTCTTTAAAATAAAGTGTTGAAAAACATGTCCTATTTTTGAACGATTTTTTGCTTTGTAGTCAATATGCAAAAAGACAACAAATTTAAAGACAATTTCTTTCATTTTAAAGAATTTTTCTGAATTATGTTATGATACCAATTTTTAAGTCAAATCACTTATTTATAAGGACAATACGACTTCATTGAAAAGTTTATCGACCTTTGAACAAGGAAAAAACATTATTTTAGAGAAATGTGTCTTCTATGTTAAGCAAAATTTGCATTCGTATTTTAAGGACATGAAATCTTTGGAGTCACGAGAATATTTTTTGCAGTGTACCCATATTTTGATGTGGTCTCTAGCTTTAAAGCTTTTACATCCCTACAATGCAGTGTACCCATATTTTGATGTGGTCTCTAGCTTTAAAGCTTTTACATCCCTACAATGCTGAGGTTTGTCGTCGAGTCTTATCAAAATTTAAAATTTGAGTGCTTTTGGACAAATAGAATACTAATATCGGTCTTTTTTTGAAACCTTAAAAATACAATTGGAATACTGTTAAAATGAGATTTAGGTACACCACCTGGAGTCGACTCCGGATTCGGAGTCGAGTCTTATAAGACATGCTGGAGTCGGAGTCGGAGCAATATGCTGGAGTCGGAGTTGAGCAAAATTAACACGACTCCACAGCCCTGGTCTTAAGATAAGAAGTTTTAGACACCTTCATCGGCAACTGTATGCATTAACCCTTCAATGCACAAGATCACGGATTCCTCCGAAAAACTATATAATATGTTGAATGGTTAAAATAACATTTTTTTGACAAAATGTGGCATGCAATTTTGTGTGTGTGAGTGTGTTTTTAATAGTACACACAAAAAAAAAATTCACGAAAATTTTTCCAATTAAAATTTTAATTGAGTTTTAAAAAATATTCAATTAAAAATTTAATTGATTCAACAAATTTTTTAATTGAAACAAAAATCAATCACAAAAATAATAGTATCACTTAATTTTTTTAATTGGATCAATTAACTTTTTAATTGACCTTCAATTAATTTTTTAATTGATACTATCATTTCTTTGATTGAAGACATGTCAATTAAAAATGAATTGGATCAATTAATTTCGTGATTGAATCAGAAAAAAATTTTTTTGTGTGTAGTTGTATCTCAAAAAATACAGTGCGCATTACTAAGTTTTTCTTTACAAAAAAAAAAAACAATTTGACTTAAGTTGCGAACAGAGATATTTTTGCACTATACAGTTTTTTTACCAACATTACTTTCGAATCTGGTAAATATTATTTAACTTCAACATTGTATTTTTTTCTTTTTTAATCAAATTTAAATGTAGATTACTCAGGAGTAATACAAATTTCCAGGAAAAATATATTAAAAAAAAAATAGGGTTATCTTGTTTTAATTGCAATAAACGTGATTTCATACAACATACAACAACATACAAAATGGTTATAAATGTAACAGAACCCATCTGTTCGACTCTGTATTCAGTGGAATACGAGCGTTAATCGAAATTAAAATAAAATAAAATTGCAAATAGATGATGGACCATCTGAAATTATTATATTCTCTTCAGACAGTAGGGTACCAGTAAAGCTTGTAAACAATCTACGTCATACACGAAAGCAATGTGCGCCATTCAATGTTACATGTAAGATACCTACTATTGAAAGCAGCTCAACTCAGTACATCTCTAGCAAAAAAGCAAAAAAAAAAATACATAAATAATTTACAATAAAAACTATACAATAAGCGAAATTGTAAATGAAACACTTTAAATTGCCACAAAAACTTTGGAGAACATCAACAAACCCCAAAGACGCCAAGAGAGTAGCAAAAAGAGAGCAAGAGATACAGAGGCTCAGATATTGTTTTCATTTTCACACACACACATTTGAAACAAATGTCATTGCGAAAACTTTCACAGAGGAAACTCTGAAAAGCTTTCGTTTGCCAATATAGCTGTTGTTGTTGGTGGGTGCCTAACACATTCTAAAGGTATACCAGCTGGCGCTCTATACGATGTGTTGAAGCAGAGGAGACATAAAAACAAAACGAAACGGTAGCAGAACTAAGCAGCTGAGCAGAGAACAAATTAAATCGTATCAAAAACCCTATGTCGAGCACAGCGGCCAAGTAAATCAGTTAGTCGCAAAAAGAACGCCACGCGAATTTTAACGCTAAAAGAATAGAAAAAACAATCAAAAATCAACACAATCTCTTAACCGACAAAAATTAATTAAGAAATAGAAACTCAATTAATTTATTTCCCTTATTTTGCCAATGTAAAAAATATTTTGATTGTTTTTAAACGAGCGAAGCAATAGACGAAACAGTTTACTAACGATTTTGTTCGAGAATTATAAACGCAAACACGTATATTTCATTTGCCAAATTTCAATATTTAACGAATTTTATTTGAAGAATTTTTTTTTTTGAAAAAAAAATACAATTAAAAAAATCAATAAGTTATCAAAATAGAATTACTTTCGAATTGAGAAATAATAACAATTTAAGAAACAAATATTTGATAGACATTTTTCTATAACATTTTCTACAGAAAAAATCTCAAACAAAACTAAACAATCGATAAAAAAGTGCATTAAACAATAAACGACCTTTCCCGAATTAAAAACCAAAAATTAAATAGCTACAACGAATATATAAATTGCGCGTTTTTTCTAACAAAAATTAAATTTGCAAAAATCTCTCGTACAACTATATCTAGTCGTAGATACTTGTTATATCAACAATTGCGATAACCAAGGACAACCAATAAAAAACGAGGATACAACGAGGTCCTGCATAAGCAGTCATAAATCAAAAGTTTTACCCTCAAACTTACATAGTCAAGGAGAATCCCTGAGAAGGATAAAACGAAGTAGTAATTCATTCAACCATTCCCAGTATAAAAAACGGAAACGAACTTCTCTCTCGAAGTCATTAGCAACTAATAATAACCAGAAGCCCATCATCATCAAATAAGCAAACAAACGAAAACAAAAAGGACTTTAGCAAAATGTCATGGAGATATGCGGTAGGTTGATACGAACTCATACCTATCGAGAACAAAATATTTAAGTATATAAAATAAAATAAGTGCATGTACATAGAGCCCCCAAAAAAAAGAAAACATTTCTACATTCATATATAAGGGATTTGGTATATAAGGAACTTATACCCTATGATTATAGATATAAGAGTATGTATATATATATTTGTGTATGTGTGTATAGCTACATACAATCGTCATATAGGCTCAAAGTACTTAGGTTACTCGTAGCCTCCATTCTTACGTGGGTGATGAGAGGAAGCCTATAACCTTAGGCAGATTTACACTCACTTAGAAAAATGGATAGGCACATTAAATACACCAGTACCCTTAAGAAACCCATAACAAAACCAAACATCTCACCCACGCACCTAAGCTACCCTAGACTCAACCCTCCACAGACACCTAGAAATCTCCCGGTTTACAGCATCTAAGAGATTTACGCACATAAACACAAACAAACACTTCTTCTAAGAGAGTGTATCATAGGCTTCCATTTATGTATGTATATTTAGCCAGAGGTTTCCTTTCCCCTACACACAAAAAAATAACTGCAAATAAATATTAACAACTTTATTTGTATGTAGAATCTGCTTATGCTCAACAAATTTGTCGATTGAACATGAGGCATTTGTTGTTGAAATGTGTTTGTAGATGCTTCACAGAGGAAATAATAGAAATATTCTGAATTTTCAACAAATTGCTTTGTTGCGAAAATAGTTGACTGCTATCGATATGAAAACAAAAATACAAGACTGGTTACGCACACATCGCTGAGAATATGTACGAAAGCTATATTTATATATTTTATATATTATTTGTATATTTTTCAATATGGTAGTTTCTTAAATGTGTTTTTGTATGAGATAAATAATAAAACCCTATTAATATCGGGATTAGAGTTATTACAATTCTAATTAACTAGAATATATAGCACTGGGAAAAAAAGTTGTCAAAATGCTTGCTAGACCCGGGACTACTCAAATTTAAAATTGTCAAACATTTACAAAACTGAGTATAGGATTTTCGACACAAAAATGTTACATGTTCCCCGTCCAAAAATAACATTTCGGTCATATTCCTTCTCTGTGTGTACTTAACAAAATATCTCCAAAATTGTTCCGGCAATTTTGCAATTTTGGTGCAATTCATAGCAAAATTCTGTCAATTTTAATTTCAATTTAATTTTTTATCAATACACCAATAAATTTGTTACAGGTCATTGATAAACTCCAACAAACCACAATCAAATTTTTTCGTTCAAATTCAAAAATATTTGTTGAGGATTAAACGTAACGTTCAACAACAAATATTTTGTACTGTTGGATACTCAACAAATTACTTACAAATTATGTTATTGAGAACACAAATTATTTGTTGCCTTCTGATGGTGACGATTGCTAACAACTTTTTTGTAATAATGGTTATTAAAAGTACAAATTAGTTTGTTGCAGGAAAATTAACAAATTTTGTTATTGGTTTTCCAACAAAAGTTATTGGTTCTCAAACTTATTTTTATCTGTGTAGATATATTAATGATCCTGGAAAGATTTTGTATGTCTGTATGTGCATATAATACATACATACATTCATATATCCCTATATGAATGGGTATTTCTAAAAGTGAAGAAACATTAGTCTTTATGTACAATATCCCAGCTAGCATTTTTGTCGTTTTTTAAGCACTTTCGAGTCTTTTTCGAGTCTACTTGGCGATTAAAAAGGCAGAATATGAGCTCATTTTATGAACATAAAAGACTATTTTGTCGGGAGAAAAACGTGACTACCCGCGACTCTTCTTTATAAATCATTTATGAGTCTTCTTCCATATTATTTTAGAGTCTTTTTTGACTCATTTTCTAGTAGCATTAAAGTCTTTTTTGAATCGTTTTTTGATCAGTTTTAGTCTTAATATACCTCATCTGCGATTCTTTTTCGAGTCGTTTTTCAATTATGATTATAATCCCTTACGAGTCTTTAATTGATCAAATATTACTCTATTTATGAGTCATTTAATAGCCATATTTCTAATCGCAAATGACTCTTCTAAGTGCATTTTTGAGTCGGTTTTCTGGACCATTTCCCTTTAATTAATAATACGTGGTTTTTTATTAATATAAATATTTAATATTAATATTTGTATTATAATTATTTTTAATACTTAGTATTTAATAACAAAATTATAAATAACAGTTTCTTTTTATATGGATATAAAATTACATTCGATGAACAAATTCATAAGAGTTATTCATAATTTTAAATGCAAAACAAAATAATAATAATAATAATAATAATCGGTTAATCCATTTTTAATCCATAGTGAATGTATGTTCCTTCCCCTACATTTCTCTTCTCTGTAAAACATGGCGTTTTTAAAAGTGTCCTTGCGTCCTTTGGAACTTTCATGTTACATTTTAGTAATAATTATAATAGAGCATTAATTGCAACAAAGCTCACGTTAAATTCAATTGCCCACTTAGCTAGTCCATCACATAAATTTACTTTTTTTCACTTTCACTGTCACTGTCACTGCCACTGTCAAAACTGTCGCTATCAACACTTTTTTTATTCTCATGTTCACTAATCTCTTCAGACTCTTGAATGTTATCTTCAATAATCACTGTCTTTTTTCAGATTTATTTTTTTTTTGTGAAATTAAATTAGTTGCCTCTTTTTTTTGCCAATCTTTTTATTTGGGCTCTTTCCATTCTGGCATTTTTAGGTATAGACGACATTGCGTTTTTTTAGTTAAATTTATTAAATATCAGTGACTATTTCGGAGTAAACAGAAGTTTAGGTTTGTTTTTTTTTTTTTTAATTTTCTGACAATATTATAGAGATTGCTCCGTTAAAATTGTGATTTAAATAAAAAACACTTGGAATAACTCTGTAAGATCACTATTTGATCACCAAAAGTACTCGGAGATGACTCCTTTGGACGATTTTAAATCGAACACATTTTGTGCCCATTGGCGCGAGTCATTTTCGTGCCATTTTTTGGTCCCGTAACTGTTTAAGAAGTTTTTGATCACCAAAAGTACTCGAAGATGACTCCTCTAGACGGTTTTTGTTAGATTTTTGTAATTTTTTGTTGTATTTTATAGCGAACTCATTTTAAGCCCATTAGCGCGAGTCATTTTCGTATCGTATTATAATCACATAACTGATATAGCAGTTTTTGATCTCCTAAAGTACTCGAATATTACTCATTTAGATGATTTTTGTTAAAACAATCACCCAAATGCTAGCTGGGATCTATTCGTTTGCTTGTGTATATATACGTGTGTGTGTGTGTAAGGTGATAGGAGCATATATGCCGACATTGTTATTTCTACAACAATAAAGTGGGTTATGCTGACTGAAAAGAAATCTAATTAAAATGCAACAAACATATTCTATACGTTTATTTGTATTATTGTATTATATGGAAGGATTCCAAAGAGTTTGTCTTTACACTAATGATTTTGGTATTGATTCCGAAGCAAAAAAGTGGAGAATTGAAGCAATGATGCATTTAAGATACAATTCTCTTTTTAATTGTAGTTTTGCGTACTTGATTCTAGGACACAAATTTTAATATATTGTTTTTTTTCAGTTTCAAAAAACGTGTTAACGAAACTTTAATTTCCAAATTTAGGCACATCTTCAAGTAGGAATTAAGCTATGTTTCAAGTAAAAATCGTCTTTCAAATAAAGTGTTGAAAGAAATCTCATATTTTTGAATGTTTTTTTGGCTCCGTTGTAAAGATGCAAAATGACAATAAATTTAAGAACAGTTTCATTAATTTTTAAATTTTTTTTTTCGAATTATTAAAGACAAGTTGACCTTAGTCAAACAAAATTGTTCTTCCATGTTAAGATTTTCTTCCATTGTTAAGTCGAATCACTTAATTATAAGAGCAAAACGACTTTATTGAAAAGTTTATCCACTTGTGGACAAGAAAAAATCATTGTACCAGAGAAATGCGTCTTCTATGCTAAGCAAAAAACGCATTCGTAGTTTAAGGACAATAAACCTTTGGCATCACAACAATTTTTTTTCAGTTAATGCATAAAAATATTCGGAATCCAAGGAAAATATACTTTCCTCCGGAACGAATTTTTAGAGAAATGAAATTCTTCTTTTGTTATAAAGTACTTCTTTGCGTCTTCTATGCTAAGCAACAAAACGCATTCGTAGTTTAAGGACAATAAACCTTTGGCATCACGACAATTTTGTTTTAGTTAATGCATAAGAATATTCGGAACCCAAGGAAAATATACTTTCCTCCGGAGCGAATTTTTGGACAAATAAAATTCTTCTTTTGTTATAAAGTACTTCTTTATAAACAAGCAAAATTTTAATTTTTAACAATCGATGCGATTTTCTCTAATATTTGTTTATTTGGTTTAAATTTTTTTTTTTGCGTCCTCAGAAATAAAAATTCTTTTTTCAGTGTATAACCGACAGATTATATTATTTTTGTTCCGTTTTCTATATAATTTCCATCAACTTTCCTTCTACTGATTAAAGCGAACTTTTGGTAGTACGATTGTGTTCTTTGCTTCAAAATATATCTTAATTTTGGCTATCATCGTTTAATTCGGAGAAAATGTTAATGCTGAAGCGATTCGAAGCCCAATGCGTGGATTTTAACCATCGTTTTCGTTCACAATCGAATTACTTGGGTTGCGGTAACGCTTGCCGATGGCAAGTTATCTTAAAACCTCCTAACAATGTCTTCTAAATAGTATGTAAGTCCATACGTGGTATATATTAAATTAAACAAGTAAGGAAAGTCTAAAGTCGGGCGGGGCCGACTATATTATACCCTGCACCACTTTGTAGATCTAAATTTTCGATACCATATCGCATCCGCCAAATGTGTTGGGGCTATATATAAAGGTTTAACCCAAATACATACATTTAAATATCACTCGGTCTGGACAGAATTTGATAGACTTCTACAAAATCTATAGACTTAAAATTTAGGTCGGCTAATGCACTAGGGTGGAACACAATGTTAGTAAAAAAATATGAGAAACATTTAAATTTGAAGCAGTTTTAAGGAAACTTCGCAAAAGTTTATTTATGATTTATCGGTCGATACATATGTATTAGGAGTTTAGGAAAACTAGAGTCATTTTTACAACTTTTAGACTAAGCAGTGGCGATTTTACAAGGAAAATGTTGGTATGTTGACTATTTTTGTCGAAATCAGAAAAACATATATATGGGAGCTATATCTAAATCTCCACCGATTTCAACCAAATTTGGCACGCATAGCAACAATGTCAATTCTACTCCCTGTGCAACTAAATCGGAGTTAAAAATTGGCCTCTGTGGTCATATGAGTGTAAATCGGCCGAAAGCTATATATTGGAGCTATATCTAAATCTGAACCGATTTCAACCAAATTTGGCACGCATAACTACAATGCTAATTCTACTCCCTGTGCAAAATTTCAACTAAATCGGAGCAAAAAATTGGTCTCTGTGGTCATATGAGTGTAAATCGGCCGAAAGCTATATATAGGAGCTATATCTAAATCTAAACCGATTTCAACCAAATTTGGCACGCATACACCGAAAGAATTTTTTTCGTAAAAAGAACGAAAAATTTCGTTAAAAGTACGAAATTTGTCATTGTTTTACAACCAAAGAAACTTTTCATTAAAAGTACGAAATATTTCGTACTTTTTACGAAGAAAAGTTCTTCCAAAATTTTCGTAGTTTGTAAGAAAAAAATTCGTACTTTTTATGAAGAATCTTCGTACTTTTTATGAAAAATCTTCGTATTTTTTATGTAACAATTTCGTTCTTTTTATGAAAATGTCTCGTACTTTTTATGAAAAATTTTCGTAGTTTTTATGAAAAATGTTCGTACTTTTTATGAAAAACTTTCGTACTTTTTTCTGAAAAATGTTCGAACTTTTAGAAAAAAATTTATAGTCGAAAGTGCATTTGGTTGTAGTTGCAAGTGTGAAAAATGACATCACTACTTTACATCTTAAGTTTTTGAATAATTTTTAGTTTTATTGCTTCACTTTTATTCATAGCGCGCTATCACCCAAATGAGAAGTAGCATAGACTTGCATAAAAAAATAGAATAAAGGAATGCACTCAAGCACATTATAAAAGACAATTTAATGCCGCGGACGGAAATTTTACAACTTCAATGAAACTTCTTCGTTATTTCAAAGAAAATGTTTCGTACTTTTTATGAAGAAATTTTAACGCAGAATGTTTCGTACAATATTCGTAAAAACTTCTTCACAAAATTCATGAAATGTGAAGACAGTTTCGTTAAAAGTACGAACTTTTTACGAAGAAAAGTTAATGTAGAATGTTTCGTAGAAGTTTCGTATATTCGTAAAATGTTCTTCGTAAAATTTACGAAAATGAATGAAAATTTCGTTATTTTAATGAAGAATTCAGGAAGGATAGTTAATGAAGAATTCTTCGTAAAATTAACGAAGAGAATTCTTTCGGTGTAGCTACAATGTTAATTCTACTCCCAAATTGAGGGTAAAACTCTGGCTTCTGGGACCAAATTGGGGTAAAACTCTGGCTTCTGGGACCGTATTAGTCCATATCGGGCGAAAGATATATATGGGAGCTATATCTAAATCTGAAACGATTTCTTCCAAAATCAATAGGGATCTATTTTGAGCCAAACCAAATACTTGTGCCAAATTTGAAGTCGATAAAACTGCGACCTAGACTTTGATTACAAAAATGTGTTCACGGACAGACGGACATCGCTATATCGACTCATGAGCCCAACCTGAGCATTTTTGCCAAAGACACCATGTGTCTATCTCGTCTCCTTCTGGGTGTTGCAGGGTATAAAAAGACCGATTAAATACATATATTATTCAGTTTGACAAAATTTTCTATTGAAATAAAATTTTATCAAAATTTTCTATAGAAATAAAATTTTGGTAAATTATTTTTGGCTCGAGTGGCAACCATGATTATGAACCGATATGGATCACTTTTCGTGTGATTGCAGCTCGGCTATATATATCTATAGACCGATATGGACCAATTTTGGCATGGTTGTTAGAGACCATATACCAACACCATGTACCAAATTTCAACCAGATCGAGTGAAATTTGCTTCTCTTAGAGGCTCCTCAAGCCTAATCTGGGGATCGGTTTATATGGGGGCTATATATAATTATGGACCGATGTGGACCAATTTTTTCATGGTTGTTAGATACCATATACCAACATCATGTACCAAATTTCAAACGGATTGGATGAAGTTTTCTTTCCTAAGAGGCTCCGTAAATCAAATCTGGGGGTTGGTTTATATGGATGACTATATATAGTTATAAACCGATGTGAACCAATTTTTGCATGGCTGTTAGAGACCATATACTAACACCATGTACCACATTTCAGCCGGATCGAATGAATTTTGCTTCTTTTATAGGCTCCGCAAGCTAAATTTGGGGATCGGTTTATATGGGGGCTATATATAATTATGGACCGATGTGGACCAATTTTTGCATGGTTGTTAGAGACCATATACCAACCCCATGTACCAAATTTCAAACGGATTGGATGAATTTTGCTCCTCCAAGAGGCTACAGAGTTCAACTCTGGGGATCGGTTTATATGGGGGCTATATATAATTATGAACCGATATGAACCAATTATTGTATGGTTGACAGAGGCCATATACTAACACCATGTATTAAATTTCAGCCAGATCGGATGAAATATGCTTCTCTTAGAGGCTCCGAATGCCAAATCTGGGGGTCCGTTTATATGGAGACTATACGTAAAAGTGTACCGATATGGCCTATTTGCAATACCATCCGACCTACATCAATAACAACTGCTTGTGCCAAGTTTCAAGTCGATAGCTTGGTTTGTTCGGAAGTTAGCGTGATTTCAACAGACGGACGGACATGCTCAGATAGCCTCAGAATTTCACCACGACCCTGAATATATATACTTTATGGGGTCTTAGAGCAATATTTCGATGTGTTACAAACGGAATGACAAAGTTAATATGTCCCCATACTATGGTGGAGGGTATAATAAGAAAGAGGAATTTCGTTTCTCAAAATATCGTTCCTGAGGGGGTTTTTAAATATTCCTTTTATATAGCGCTTTGTATTCTACGGGGTCCAGTTAAAAGAGAGGGTATATTGGTCCATTTAATGATGTAGTCCCATATGAGCCGATGTCCCGATAAGAATTCTTGAAAAACTGCAGAATTTTAATGAAAAGCTTCTTTTTTAAAGCAACGATATTTGGCTCTTCTTATGAAAGGAATTCTTTTTATGTATGCTACTCCTCTCGAAAATATAGATAGACTGTAGAAAATCTATTAATGAGATAGCTCAGCAATTCAATAATCACTAAATTTGGGTAACTGTGTATAGTGACATTCCAGAGAACGGGTAATTAAATGAGTTTACACGACGAAGAAAATATCACATATTCCAGATGATATAAACTGCATTGAATGCAATTAGCATTATAAAGTCTTCCAAAGACATCGCCAAATATATGGTTCTATCTAAAGATGATCGTTTTTATTCCTAACATTTAGCATAATGGTTCGTTATTGACTAATTGGCTATATTACAAAAATTTTTTATACAATAATAGAAAAAAAAAACAGAAATTCGCGATATCTGTGTGATTTCAATTTCAAAATTTATTAATTTGAAATGAGTATCACATTCTCAGATATTATTGTTGATAGCCTCACTTTATGAATTGTGTGTAATCTAGAAAATCTTAAAAATCGCATTTATGTGGTATATATGAGTGCACTCTTATTCCAAAAATGCGAACGTGTATATCTAAAATGTATCCATGCCCATGTATCCACACAATTGTTTGCCAATGCTTGCGAGTGAAAAGATGCTGTTATGGACGTTGTATGTGGGTGATGTGTACTTTCGAATGCACTCATAAAACAAAATTTTACCCACCACATTTACAAAAATACATTTGACCTTGATTTTCTGTTCTGATGACCTAAATACACGGACGTACGTATACGGCAGTGCATTACACTATGATTTTTCATGGAAAGACTATTGAAAAAGAGAAACGTAAATTTTGTTGAAATTTTAGTTATTTTTTTTTAACAATTTAAATTATTTTGAAAATAAAAGTAAAAATGGGACTGAATTCAGTCCGAAATTTATGTGGAAAATTCTATTAAAATTCGATTAAGAATAGTTACCTAGGGGAGAAGGTAAATGTCAAAGATGGACTTTTGGACAGTAAACTGAACTGGAAGTGACACATCATGGAGTGGACCGAAAAGGCTTATAGAGGCTGTGCACAGGCGCCTGGAAGGCTAGAAATTAGGTCCGAATCCCATGATGTTTGTCAAAGAAACCTCTTTCCTGATACTTCGGAGAAATAAGGACAAAAAGGACCCATGTATTGTGAAAATTTGTGCGATAGAGATACATGACATCGCGGAAACTTGATCAGTGTTGTCAGTATTTTTCTAGCTCATACCCTAAATCTACAAGTTTTCGTCCACAAAAATCCCCAATTTTTGCTACTTGTTTAGAAACTTTTCACGATCGTGTATTATTGTATTACAAATAGAGTCAACCCCAGAATGAAGGGCAAAATAAATCCTTATAATTTCCTATTCCCTCAAAAAAAAAAAAAAAAAACAAACAAAAAATCGCTTCTGTAACATATACTCCAAACACATTTTGATTCACTCATATATATTTTCAGGATTGGTCCAAACAAAATATTGTTTGTATTGTTCAAACATATTATGTTTCACCTTAGACATACAAACATTTTAATGAAATTTTCTTTATTTGGATATATTTTTAAGGCGTCAATTGGTTACTTCCATTCTTTTAGTTGCAGCATACCCTCTAGGTCTCTCCTTCTAAACACATATATAATTATAGGCTATTTCTAAATTAATATATGTTTGCATTTAAGCATATTATATTTACAAACATTTTATGTCCCAAACATAATATGTTCTAACATATTAACATATATGTCCCAAACATCTTATGCTAGTTTATGAACATTATATGCTTGCACTTAAAAATATTGTGTTAAACAAATTCGAGTTGCAAACATATAAGTTTTACACACAAGCATATGAAAAACAGTTTTTTTCGTCCGTACGTATTCAGTGTATTTTTTCATAAGGAGAAGTCAAGTTAATTTTTCTTTTTGGCGGATTCTCAGTGTTCACTTAAAAACAGATTTTGAGAAGGCGAAATAAGTGAAAACAAGTATGTACGGCCGTAAGTTCGGCCAGGCCGAAGCTTATGTACCCTCCACCATGGATTGCGTAGAAACTTCTACTGAAGACTGTCATCCACAATCGAATTACTTGGGTTGCGGTAACACTTGCCGATGGCAAGGTATCTTAAAACTTCCTAACATCGTCTTCTAAATTACAAGGTAGTCCATACGTAGTATATATTAAACTAAACAAGGTCGATTAAATACGTATATAATTAAGTTTAAAGTTTCTATAGAAATAAAATTTTGACAAAATAAAATTTTGACAACATTTTCTATAGAAGTAAAATTTGAAAAAGAATATTCTAAAGAAATAAAATTTGGAAAAAAAATTCTATAGAAATAAAATTTTGACAAAATTTTTTATAGAAATAAAATTTTGACAAAATTTTCTATAGAAATAAAATTTTCACAAAATTTTCTATAGAAATAAAATTTTTACAAAATTTTCTATAGAAATAAAATTTTTACCAAATTTTCTACAGAAATAAAATTTCGACAAAATTTTCTATAGAAATAACATTTTGACAATGTTTTCCATAAAAATAAAATTTTGGTAGATTATTTTTGGCTCGAGTGGCAACCATGAATATGAACCGATATGGACCAATTTTTGTGTGATTGGGGATCGGCTATATATAACTATAGACCGATATGGACCAATTTTGGCATGTTGATGATATTATACTAACACCACGTTGCAAATTTCAACCGGATTGGATGAATTTTGCTCCTCCAAGAGGCTCCGGAGATCAAATCTGGGGAACGGTTTATATGGGGACTATAGATAATTATGGACCGATATGGACCAATTCTCGCGTCTTTTTTAGAGACGACATTCTAACACCATGTTCAAAATTTCAACCGGATCGGATGAATTTTGCTCCTCCAAGAGGCTCCACAAGCCAAATCGGGGATCGGTTTATATTGGGGCTATATATAATTATGGACCGATATGGACCAATTTTTGCATGGTCATTAGAAAACATATACCAACATCATGTACCAAATTTCAGCCGGATCGGATGAAATTTTCGTTTCTTAGAGGCTCCGCAAGCCAAATCGGGGCATAGGTTTATATTGGGGCTATATATAATTATGGACCGATGTGGACCAATTTTTGCATGGTTGTTAGATACCATATACCAACACCATGTACCAAATTTCAGCCGGATCGGATGAAATTTGCTTCTCTTAGAGCGATCGCAAGCCAAATTTGGGGGTCCGTTAATATGGGGGCTATACGTAAAAGTGGACCGATATGGACCAATTTTTGCATGGTTGTTAGAGAACACCATGTACCAAATTTCAGCCGGATCGGATGAAATTTGCTTCTCTTAGAGCGATCGCAAGCCAAATTTGGGGGTCCGTTTATATGGGGGCTATACGTAAAAGTGGACCGATATGAACCAATTTGTGCATGGTTGTTAGAGACCATATACTAACACCATGTACCAAATTTCAGCTGGATCGGATGAAATTTGCTTCTCTTAGAGCAATCGCAAGCCAAATTTGGGGGTCCGTTTATATGGGGGCTATACGTAAAAGTGGACCGATATGGCCCATTTGCAATACCATCCGACCTACATCAATAGCAACTACTTGTGCCAAGTTTCAAGTAGATAGCTTGTTTCGTTCGGAAGTTAGCGTGATTTCAACAGACGGACGGACGGACATGCTCAGATCGACTCAGAATTTCACCACGACCTAGAATATATATACTTTATGGGGTCTTAGAGCAATATTTCGATGTGTTACAAACGGAATGACAAAGTTAATATACCCCCATCCTATGGTGGAGGGTATAAAAACTGGCTGTTATGAATACTGAATAGATTTTGAAAAATCCTCATCTAAATCTATACATTTCTGGAAATGTCCCCAACTCCAAAATGTCCATTCTCCGAAAAACAAAAATCCTCAATTGGGGGAAAAATACGCCATATTGGCAACACTGAACTAGATTTAGGGTGGATCATTGAGAAGGAATATGACTCATCTCAAACAGGTTCCAAGAGCATAATGTTATTTTTGAACGGCAAATATGGAACAGTTTTGTCGCAAAAACGTTGTTTTCTCGCCAAACATAAAGATGCTTGCCGATGTCAGATATGAGAATGCAAAATTGTTTCGACAAACATGTTACATATTCCCCGTTCAAAAATAACATTATGCGTTTCAAATATGTTTGAGGTGATCATATTCCTTCTCTGGGTGTAGACTCGGGCAGCATTCATAGATAAAAGAGAAGTCTAGCGAGCCCAAGATATCGGGCTTCGATTGTACCTAACCTGTCCTTGGATTGGTACAGGGAACAAATGAATCAACTGTGCCCAATATTAGGCTATGATTTTTTCCTAATTTTATTGTGTTGTATATATTGTCTTGGTAATGAAATCTCATATTTTGTACCAAGTGGTACATATTTTACAATCCGGGATCATTGAATATAGAGTTGCAAGAATATTTTTTGGTCAGCATTAAAAAGGTGTTGATGAGATAGATAGGATCACAAAGTTTGCAGGCAAGCAGGAAGATGTTCAACTACATCATTTGCCCAATTTGGATTTTGGAATATATCAGAATAAGAGGATCTACGAGCCTAGAAGCTAAAGGAAGCAAACGTCGAGAGTAAACATATATTCAGTGGGGACAATGCAGAGAGTTGATTGCTCATTGACTTTTAAGTATTTAATCGATCCTTGCCCCGCTTTCCCGAAAATAAAGGGTGATACGGTCAAAATTTGGTCAAGGGAAACGCGGGTAAATCGGTGAAATCGTTTATTCAAAAAATCAAATTAAATTTCTTTTTCAAGTTCAATTAGTATAAAATTCAGGAAAAATATTCAGTTAGGCTTTCGCTTTTCCAAATCCGAATTGCAGGGCCTCACGCTTGACACCTGCCATCAGATTTTGTACAGCCACCTTGTCCACCTTCATCGCCGCAGAAAGCCAGTTTGCCTTGAACTGCTGCTCGTCCTTAGGAGTTTTTTGGTCTTCTTTAGGTTCCGCTTGACAATAGCCCAGTATTTCTCAATTGGGCGGAGCTCTGGCGTGTTGGGAGGGTTCTTGTCCTTGGGAACCACCTGCACGTTGTTGGCGGCGTACCACTCCATGGCCTTTTTACCGTAATGGCAAGATGCCAAATCCGGCCAAAACAGTACGGAACAACCGTGTTTCTTCAGGAAAGGCAGCAGACGTTTATTCAAACACTCTTTCACGTAAATTTCTTGGTTGACAGTCCCGGAAGCTATGAAAATGCTGCTTTTCAAGCCACAGGTACAGATGGCTTGCCAAACCAGATATTTCTTTGCGAACTTTGACAGTTTCATGTGCTTGAAAATATCTGCTACCTTTCCCCTTCTTTTTGCCGTATAAAACTCCTGTCCCGTAAGCTGCTTGTGTCGGCTTTGACGTAGGTTTCGTCGTCCATTACCACGCAGTCAAACTTCGTCAGCATCGTCGTGTACAGCCTCCGGGATCGCGCTTTGGCCGTCGTATTTTGTTTATCATCGCGATTTGGAGTCACCTTCTTGTAAGTCGATAGTGCGGTTCGTTTTTTGGCTCGATGCACGGTTGTAGACGATACACCCAGCTTATTTGCGGCATCTCGGAGAGAGAGGTTAGGGTTTCGCTTGAAACTACCGGCAACTCTCTTTGTCATCTCAGCGGCTTCCGGTTTTCGATTTCCCCCGATCCAGACTTCCTGGCTGTCGACAAACGTTCCCCAAACACTTTAATTACATTTGTAATGGTTGATTTGGCAACTTTTAGCGATTTTGCCAGCTTTGCGTGCGAGTAGCTCGGATTTTCGCGATGCACGAGCAAAATTTTGATACGCTGCTCTTCTTGCTTGGACTACATTTTGACAACTGAAGAGTGAATTCCAAAATCAAAATAGGAGCAACATTCTACACACACACCTTCAAAATGAGGGGTGTTCAGGTTTTTTAAATGCAAAATTGAAAGAAATACGTCAAGTTTATATTGACCAAATTTTGACCGTATCACCCTTTAAAGATTTCGTCATTTCCTAAGACAAACGCAAGCGATCCCTGTTCTACTTGGCAATAAAAATTTGACGAAATTTAAGAATTACGAATAAAATATGGCTCTTTCAGAATTCGAATAAATAACGAATAAAGGCCAACTTGTCTTTAATAATTTTGAAAAATTAATGAAATTGTCTTTAAAGTTGTTGCATTTTTTTATCTTGACAACAAAAAATAGGGAATATTTTTCACCACTATATTTTAAAGACATTTTTTCTTGAAACATAACATAATTTCTACTTCGAGCCGAGTCCGAATTTAAAATTTAAGTTGTCCTTAAGTTTAGAATTATTTTCCCGAATTTTTTGCCATTCCGGAAAAGAAGAAATTTTTTCCGGGATCCCAGGACAAGCTAACTATTATACCTAGTACCCTATTCAAAAAAAAAAGAATACAATTTTGAATGTAATTGAAAACTTTATTTATCTAAACCGAAACTCAAAATAACATTTAAATTATTTTATATATTTCTCTCTATTTTGACTAAATTAACCCAATAAAATCTTTATTATTGAAACTAATATTTTATATAAAATAATGTAAAGAAGATTTCTCGGGAATTCCCGCACTTAGTTCCTGGGAAAGCGCGAACGAAGGTATGGTAAAATTCAGGGAATTCTCGGTCTCCCATTCCTGAGTAAAAACCCTACTATTAACCATGCCGTATTTAAAATTATAAAAATTATAAAAATAAACTAAGAACAATTTAATAAACTTAAAGTATTTTTTTTGTTTTTAAATATATTAACATTGAATTTTTTGCTGTGTACCGAATGGGCCAATAAAAATACAACCATCAAATTTTAGAATATACGAGAGCAATGTCATGCTTAACATTTTTCTACTTACTTACCTTATTTCCGACGGTAGTTTTATTTTTGTATTTCTGTTTTCCACTTTATATTCGCTTCAATTTGCAATTCACATTCGAATGAAAAAGGTCAGTGATTGTTATGGTGACCTTAATAGTGAAACCTAATAAAATTAAATATAGGCCATTGTGTACAATGGCTGCCATTATTTTGTGTCAGAAGGTCCTCGCCGCTATAATTGTGTCATTGTATGGGTTGTCACTGCTTTAGGGCACACTGTGAGAGTTTATCTAAGAGATCTTGAATAAATCATTCGTCTATCAATACCCTTATGTTGACCGTATTTCTTCTCTCTTCTCTTATATTGGATACTCAACTCTTTTTATGTCATCTTCGATGTCGATGCTGATGATGGTGACAGGGTGATATGGTGTCAGAGGTTATCTTTCTGTTTGTTGACATATCGTCATCATTTTCACTTGCATTCAAGGCAGGTTGCCTTTAACACAAGTTTCCAATATCCCTGTAAAACGTCCTAGTTCATCCTATGTAAGGATGTATAGATGGATAAATGAATACAGGGGCTAACATAATTTCTCTGCAAAAGTGTCTCTGGGGGGAAATGAAATATTTTCTTTTGTAAAAGAGCTTTATTGTGCAATTTTTTAAGTCTCCTCGAAATCCATTGGCATTCAGGTATCGTCGAGAAGGTTTACAATGTTCACATATCTGTTTGGCATCTATCTCCCGTTGCGTATTGATGTATGTGTGTGTGTGCTTGCGTTAGTTTGCATGACACATTTTAATTGTCTTTTAGTTTGGTATTCTCTGTGTTGTTTCGATGCAGAAATGAAAAACAATGCCTTTTTGTCTCATCTGACAAATGTGCGCAAAGTGGTTTTGTTTGAAGGTATGTGAGTGAGTGTGTACATGAGTTTGTGAAACAGGTGAGAATGTGTACACGTTTGTGAATACTCATGATGATGGGTGACAAATCACTTGTGTTCTGATTTACCAGATGCAACAAAATAATAGACTCCCATTATCAATGAGTGAATGATTGCAAGAAAAGCCTAATGCATTCTCTTCTAAACCATTATGTAGTTAGAGCAGCGTTACCGTTGAGAATCTCTAGAAAGTGGCACAAAAAGTGTCACATGCCATTAAAGGTGGCGCAATCATTTTAAACAACGTTAACAATTAGAAAAGCCTAATGCATTCTCTTCTAAACCATTACATAGTTAGAGCAGCGTTACCGTTGAGAATCTCTAGAAAGTGGCACAAAAAGTGTCACAAGCCATAAAATGTGGCGCAATCATTTTAAACAACTTTAACAATTAGACGCATTTATATCAGTGTATTATATAGCGTAGTGAAATAACTTTTTCCAATGTTTAACTATTGTAACAATAATATTATCTCCATTTAGTTGAAAATCTTTGAATCTACTACAGAAAATTATACATGCATACTTTTAGGCGACAAAAGTATACAATGATACAATTATGATAAAAAATTGCTCACAAATATAATTTGCGATTGAAATGTGTAGAATATATTATAGTCTAAATCTAATTAAAAAGAGGGATAGTATGGCAAAAATGTGGTGTAAACAAGTATATACGGCCGTAAGTTCGGCCAGGCCGAAGCTTATGTACCCTCCATCATGGATTGCGTAGAAACTTCTTCTACAGAAATAAAATTTTAACAAAATTTTCTATAGAAATAAAATTTTCACAACATTTTTTATAGAAATAAAAATTTTGACAAAATTTTCTATAGAAAGAAAATTTTGACAAAAATTTCTACAGAAATAAAATTTGAACAAAATTTTCTATAGAAATAAACTTTTGACAAAATTTTCTATAGAAACAAAATTTTGACAATGATGAAAATTTTATTATGAACCGAATAAAATTTTAACAAAATTTTCTCTAGAAATAAAATTTTGACAAAATTGTCTATAGAAATAAAATTTTGGTAGATTATTTTTGGCTCTAGTGGCAACCATGATTATGAACCGATATGGACCAATTTGTGTGTGATTGGACCAATTTTGGTATAGTTGTTAGCGACCATATACTAACACCACGTTCCTAATTTGAACCGGATCGGATGAATTTTGCACCTCCAAGAGGCTCCGGAGGTCAAATCTGGAGAATGTTTTATATGGGGGCTATATCTAATTATGGACCGATATGGACCAATTCTGGCACGGTTGTTAAAGATCATATACTAACACCATGTTCCAAATTACAACCGGATTGGATGAAATTTGCTTCTCTTGGAGACTTCGCAAGCCAAATCTGGGGATCGGTTTATATGGGGGCTATATATAATTATGAACCGATGTGGACCAATTTTTGCATGGTTGTTAGAGACCATATACCAATATCATGTACCAAATTTCAGGCGGATCGGATAAAATTTGCTTCTCTTTGAGGCTCCGCAAGCCAAATCTGGGGATCGGTTTATATGGGCGCTATATATAATTATGAACCGATGTGGACCAATTTTTGCACGGTTGTTAGAGACCATATACAAATATCATGTACCAAATTTCAGGCGGATCGGATCAAATTTGCTTCTCTTTGAGGCTCCGCAACCCAAATCTGGGGATCGATTTATATGGGCGCTATATATAATTATGGACCGATGTGGACCAATTTTTGCACGGTTGTTAGAGACCATATACCAACATCATGTACCAAATTTCAACCGGATCGGATGAAATTTGCTGCTCTTTGAGGCTCCGCAAGCCAAAATCTGGGGATCGGTTTATATGGGGGCTATATATAATTATGGACCAATGTGGACCAATGTGGACCAATTTTTGCATGATTGTTGGAGACCATATACCAACACCATGTACCAAATTTCAACCGGATCGGATGAAATATGCTTCTCTTAGAGGCTCCACTAGCCAAATCTGGGGATCGGTTTATATGGGGGCTATATATAATTATGGACCGATGGGAACCAATTTTTGCATGGTTGTTAGAGACCATATAGCAACACGATGTACCAAATTTCAGCCGGATCGGATGAAATTTGCTTCTCTTTTAGGCTCCGCAAGCCAAATCTGGGGATCGGTTTATATGGGGGCTATATATAATTATGGACCGATGTGAACCAATTTTTGCATGGTTGTTAGAGACCATATACCACCACCACATACCAAATTTCAGCCAGATCGGATGAAATATGCTTCTGTTAGAGGCTCCACAAGCCAAATCTGGGGATCGGTTTATATGGGGGCTATATATAATTATGGACCGATGTGGACCAATTTTTGCATGGTTGTTAGAGACCATGTACCAACACCATATACCAAATTTCAGCCGGATCGGATGAAATATGCTTCTTTTAGAGGCTCCACAAGCCAAATCTGAGGGTCCCTTTATATGGGGGCTATACGTAAAAGGGGACCGATATGGCCCATTTGCAATACCATCCGACCTACATCGATAACAACTACTTGTGCCAAGTTTCAAGTCGATAGCTTGTTTCGTTCGGAAGTTAGCGTGATTTCAACAGACGGACGGACGGACGGACGGACATGCTTAGATCGACTCAGAATTTCACCACGACCCAGAATATATATACTTTATGGGGTCTTAGAGCAATATTTCTGTTACAAACGGAATGACAAAGTTAATATACCCCCATCCTATGATGGAGGGTATAAAAAGTAAAAAGTATCACATTTAGTGGCATAACAAAGAGGTGGCACAAAAGTATCATTGCTTAAAAAAAGTGGTAAATTTGCCACACAATTGGGCACAATTGGGTCAGTTTAAATCTTCGTTACTCTCCACACGCAGAGACGAAACATGATTGTCACAATCATATGCAAAGAGCAAAATAATATGATAGGAGCCATTTTTGCGGCGACCATGTAACATTTTCACCTGCAACCATGTTGGGTCAGTGAACATGGTTCTAAGAAAAATAAAATTGTCCTCATCTAAAATGTTATTATATTGATAAAAAAGAATTTTTTTCCATTAAAAGACAATGGTCACGATCTAAAATGTTATGGTATTCGCCAAAAATGTTTTTCTTTCAGTTAAAATAACATGGTCACAACCTAAAATGTTTTGATCTTTATGAAAAAAAATTCTTGGTCGACAAAAGGACGCCACTTGAGAAAAGAAAACACAAAATTAACTTTATTTATAAATTAATTAATTGTTTATTTGTGTTTAAAATGTCGTGCAAGCAAACTTCACATAATTTTACACACTCAATTTTGGTTCCATATTTACGTCGTGCCCATCAAATGTACATACGCAGGCATCATGTAACTGCAAATAAAAATAAATTATACCATAAGCAAAATGCATAACAAAAATCAGGTAATTTTTTTTCAATTACACTTTCCTTTTTTGTGTTCACATAAAACCACGTGCCGCTTCTGAATAAATAAATTAACACAAAACACAATAATTCCGTATTCTCCGTCCATTCCAAGAAACAATCAACACACCACTGACGCGAAAAATGAAAATCGTGTGTACCTGCTCAATGTTTTTATAAAATTATTTTCGCTGCAAACAAGTTAAAAAATCTAATGGTCACGAAAACAATGTACATGGTCTTTATGGTCATGTAATGGTTCTAGACATGTCTATATGTAACCTACAAAAATACTTTTTACTCTGCAAAAAAGTAAAAAAATTGAATGGTCAGGTACATGATTTTCCCGAATATATAATGGTCTCAAATTCTATCATTTAAATAATAGAACATGTTTGCGGCATTTGAGAACCATTTAAATGATTATTGCCAACATATATTTTTCTCCTCTCGAAAATTATTTTTACAAAGACCAAATACGTGGTTTTCGCGACAATTACATACTCTTAGATAAGCATTAAATGGATGCGACAACCATGTCCAGACATGTTTTTTCTGTGCGTGCACCATTCATTGGGTAGAAAAGTCTATAAAAGACTGTCTTCCACAATTGTGGTAAAACTTTCCGATGGCAAGGTATTTTAAAATTTCTTGTCTAAAGTGTCAGTTGGTCCATATGAAGAATATATTAGACAAAAAGACAGATGAAATACCAACATAAGCCAATTCAGTTTTTGATCGATTTATGAATTGATTTGAACTAATATTCGCACGAATGGAATTTGTTCCTCCATGAAACTCAAGCAGTGAATTTTGGGGGTCCGTTAATTGGTAGCCGGTATTATTCGTAGAAAGTATATACTGACATCATTTACCAAATTTCAACTTGATCGAATGAAATTTGAGGCTCAAGAATTGAAATCTAGAGAGCTATATATAGCATTTTCACTTCAAATGAAACTTTTTTCAAATCAAATGAAGCCTTTTTCAAATCAAATGAAACCTTTTTCAAATCAAATAAAACCTTTTTCAAATCAAATGAAACCTTTTCCAAATCAAGTGAAACCTTTTTCAAACCAAATGAAAACTTTTCCATTTCAAATGAAACTTTTTTCAAATCAAATGAATCTCTAAAACCAAAGGAATTCTTTTTAATGAATGAATTTATAATTAGCCCGCAAAATTATTTTCAAAGGAATTGTTATATAGCTAAAAGCAAAAATACACTTTTTTGAAGAATTATTTCGTTGAAGAATTATGTGTTACTTTCTTATTTGTACACTCAAATAATGCTAAAATTATTGATTATCCAAGTCTTAATTTAGGATTGCACGCCCTCTTAAATATAAGCTCGTTTTAATTGAATATAGGTATGGTAAATGTTATACAAAAATTTATTAGGATTTTTAATTAAATTAAAGTCACTATTACTAATCGATGTCTAATATTCTCATGAGAAATTTCATCCAAATCATATTCATATCCCAGCAAAAAATTCGGAAGTTCTTCCTAAGTCATTACCTGTAATGTACATCCAAAAAATGGACCTAATTTTCACATTTCTTTATTTTACTATGTTTCTGCAATAAATTAAAATTTTCTGAATTTTACCGGATATAAAACACAGTAAGGAGAAAAAAATAATGGAAATTTCCAAAAAATATTTAAAAAGTGTACTGATCCATTTCTCGGCAGACGTGGAATTTGCAATCGAATAGTTGTCAGCGTTATCTAAAACTCCTTTACATAAAGATACAATTAGAAGACGTTAATATTTTTTATGATTTTCCTTATTTGTTATTTTAAATGAAATCTAAAATACTGAAATATGAAAGAACATTATCATTGCATTTTTTACTACGTTTTTTGCTGGTCTTCTTTTTTCAGTCTTAAAGTATAAATTGTTTAGTCATTTGTTTCCTTCATGTATAAAGTACTTATACCACAACCCAATCAATGATCTATATATGAATTCGAATAAAAATCTGGATCAAAATTTCATTAAAAATTCAAAAGATTCATTTGATTTGAAAAAAGTTTCATTTGAAATGAAAAAGGTTTCATTTGATTTGAAAAAGGATTCATTTTATTTGAAAAATGATTCATTTGGTTTGAAAAAGGTTTCATTTGAAGTGAAAATGCTATATAATTATGGACCGATATGGTGACATCTAATCACCAGCATGGTGATTAGAAACCACAAATTGACATTGTGTTCCATAATTTCACTGGATATTTTTTTATGTTCAATGTTCAATATTCAATGTGCTATAAAATTAATGGTAGAAAAATGTCGAAAAAATGGTTCTCATATTTGGTGGTAAGAATTAATTCAATTACCATATTTCGATGAAAAAATGGATACATTTTCAGATTTTATCAATTTTTATTGAATTTGTTTTAATTCGACTGACAACCCGAATAGCAAAATGGAGTCTGACATTTTAGTTTTTGTAATACTGAGAGTAGTTTCCTGAATAGGTCTCGGTTTAGTACATAACATTTTTCAGACATACTTGGAATAAGGGACTAAGAAAAAATAAAAATCAAACTTAAACTAAACCAATTGAATAAGTTTATTTTAGTATCATTATTATCGCACAATGACGAAGAAGTATTCTCTTATTTAAAACTTACGTTGGCATTTTGCAGTTTAATGGCATGTTCACAAAATTTTTGTCATTTCAAAAACAAAAAAAGCGCATTTTCCCCCCTCTAGTTTAAATTAGTGAACATGCTGGCAATGTGCACTATGCGGTTAGTAACAATTCTTATTATAGTTTTAATGTTTATTTTACATTTATTTATCACGCAAATTCTTACAAGGACCAAATTGTTTATTTTTTATAACAATTGCATGAACAAATTCCATAACTTTTAATTTATGTTCACAACAGGTATATTAGACTCTCAAAAAATAGTTTACTTGGGTCCAAAAATTTGGACCTTCCTTTAAGTATTTTGGCATTGATTCCCAGCGACAGATGCCGGCCTTATTCTCTATTCCTCTAGTAGTACCTTAAACCTCAGCTGTTTAGAGCAAGAAAACAACTCATGTGGCTGGTTGGTTGTCTTCATTCTTTCTCTTCGACCGTTATTTGCAACAAGTATTGATTGACCTCACATTCTATCGACATTTAAATCCATTCTTGCTTGGAATTGCGCTTACGTCTATAAAAAAGAATCAAAGCAATCACCATCTGCATTAGAAGGAAAACGAATGCAAACAATTTAATTTAACAGAACTCTATGCGATGGACGACCTCCGACCAATGTGGGTTAACAAGTTTATTCACTTATCAAGAGTTAAGTAAGGTCTTAGGTAACTCATGGCACATAGCTAAAAATTTATTATAAGGTTTACCCTAGGCTTTATACCCTCTTGCTTGGCCATTTATTTACTAGGACGAATGTTGGTCAGTGGATCAACAGTTTTGTCGGCCAATATAAAACCAAACGGAATTGATGATGGCAGGATGGTAAGCAGAAGAGGTACTATTTACGATTTTCAATAGAATACAAAGTACTGGCTTTTGTTTTTTGATACGAAACCTAGAACGGCTAATGATGGCTATGGTGTTCTAGATGGGAAAAAAAATTAAATTTACCTGTTTCCGAAGAACTATGACTCAACTGCATTGAGAATTGACTTTTATTTGCATTTCATGGTGCAGTTCGGGTTTTGTTATTCACAACCGTAGATAAAACTGTGTCAGCATTGTTGCCAATAATTTCGTCAACGTTTTATAAGAAAAGAGGACAATCAGGAAATGCTATCAATAGTTTCAATTACCCTCGTTATTTGGGTAATTTGTTGAATTACGCTTTTCTTGGAGATTTTGTGAAGTTTATACACCCAGAGAAGGAATATAATCACCTCAAATATGTTTTAAGAGCAAATGTTATTTTTGGGTGGTGACCAAGCAGTGAATTTTGGGGATCCGTTAATTGGTAGCCGGTATTATTCGTAGAAAGTATATACTGACATCATTTACCAAATTTCAACATGATCGAATGAAATTTGCACTCCAGAAGGTTCAAGAATTGAAATATAGAGAGCTATATATAGCATTTTCAATTCAAATGAAACCTTTTTCAAATCAAATGTAACATGGTATTCGCAACCATGTTATTTTCTCGTAAATGATGTATCTGATTTCGGCAAGCAGGTTATATTTGACGAGAAAATAACATTTTAGTGACAAACATGCTACATGGTCACCATACAAAAATAACATTTTGCTCTTGAAACATGTTTGAGGTGATCATATTCCTTCTCTGCGTGTAAATTTAAAGTGGAACTGTGTCCACTCACATTCAATCAGTCAGTGCCCACTGAAGTTACATTTGAATGAGCCAATATGAGTTTTAAAATTCATTAAGAGGAATCGGTTGCCATAGTTGGTAGAATGGTAATTTTTTTACTATTTTTTAGATAGGTGGAATTCGTGATAATGTCGCAGATTTTGCAAAATTTCCAGATTTGTAGGTATAAAATTTTGACAAAATTTTCTACAGAAATATACATTTTTTGATAAAACTTTGACAAAATTTTCTACAAATTTTTACAAAATTCCCCATAGAAAAAAAATTTGGACAAAATTTTTAATAGAAATAAATTTTGACAAAACTTTCTATAGAAATAAAATTTTGACAACATTTTCTATAGAAATAGAATTGTGACAAAATTTTCTATAGAAATAAAATTTTGACAACATTTTTTGTTAAACTTTTGACAAACTTTTCTATACAAATTAAATTTTTAGAAAATTTTCTATAGAAATAACATTTTGACAAAATTTTCTATAGAAATAAAATTTTGACAAAATTCTCTATAGAAATAAAATTTTTACAATATTTTCTAGAGAAAATAAAATATTGTCAACATATTCTATAGAAATAAAATTTTGACAACATTTTCTATACAAATAAAATTTTGACAAAATTTTCTATAGAAATAAAATTTTGACAAAATTTTCTATAGAAATAAAATTTTAACAAAATTTTCTATAGTAATACAATTTCGACAACATTTTCTACAAAAATAAAATATTGACAACATTTTCTACAGAAATAAAATTTTGACAAAATTTCCTATAGAAATAAAATTTTGACAACATTTTCTATAGAAATAAAATTTGACAAAATTTTCTATAGAAATAAAATTTTGACAAAATTTTCTATAAAAATAAAATTTTGACAAAATTTTCTATAGAAATAAAATTTTGATAAAAGTACTATAGAAATAAAATTTTGGCAAAATTTTCTATAGAAATAAAATTTTGACAACATTTTCTATAGAAATAACATTTTGACAAAATTTGCAATACAAATAAAATTTTGACAAAATTTTCTATAGAAATAAAATTTTGACAAATTCTCTATAGAAATAAAATATAGACAATATTTTCTATAGAAATAAAATTTTGACAAAATTTTCTATAGAAATAAAATTTAACAAAATTTTCTATAGCAATAAAATTTTAACAAAATTTTCTATAGAAATAAAATTTTGACAAAATTTTCTATAGAAATAAAATTTTGACAACATTTTCTATAGAAATAAAATTTTGACAACATTTTCCATAGAAATAAAATATTAAAAAAATTTTGACAAAATTTTCGACAGAAATATAATTTTGACAACATTTTTTGATAAAACTTTGACAATTTTTTTTTACAAATTTTTACAAAATTCCCCATAGAAATAAAATTTTGACAAAATTTTCTACAGAAATAAAATATTGACAAAATTTTCTATAGAAATAAAATTTTGAAAAAATTTTCTATAGAAATAAAATATTGACAAAATTTTCTATAGAAGTTACATTTTTAGAAAATTTTCTATAGATATAACATTTTGACAAAATTTTCTATAGACATAAAATTTGGACAAAATTCTCTATAGACATAAAATATTGACAAAATATTCTACAGAAGTAAAATTTTGACAAAATGTTCTATAGAAATGAAATTTTGACAAAATATTCTATAGAAATGAAATTTTGACAAAATTTGCAATACAAATGAAATTTTGACAAAATTTGCAATACAAATAAAATTTTGACAAAATTTTCTATAGAAATAAAACTTTGACAAAATTCTCTATAGAAATAAAATATTGACAAAATTTTCTATAGAAATAAAATTTTGACAAAATTTTCTATATAAAAAAAATTTTGACAAAATTTCCTATATAAATAAAATTTTGGACAAAATTTTCTATAGAAATAAAATTTTGACAAAATTCTCTATAGAAATAAAATATTGACAAAATTTTCTATAAAAATAAAATTTTGACATTTCTATAGAAATATATTATTGACAAAATTGTCTACAGAAATAAAGTTTTGACAAAATTTTGTATAGAAATAAAATTTTAACAAAAATTTAGAAATAAAATTTTGACAAAATTTTCTATAGGAATACAATTTTAACAAAATTTGGTAATAGAAATAAAAATTTTCTATAGAAATAAAATTTTAACAAAATTTTGCTATAGAAATACAATTTTGACAAAATTCTCTATAGAAATAAAATATTGACAAAACTTTCTATAGAAATAAAATTTTGGCAAAATTTTCTATAGAAATACAATTTTGATATTATTTTCTACAGAAATAAAACATTGACAACATTTTCTATAGAAATAAAATATTGACAAAATTTTCTATAGAAATAAAATATTGACCAAATTTTCTATAGAAATAAAATTTTGACAAAATTTCCTGTAGAAATAAAATTTTGACACAATTCTCTATAGAAATAAAATTTTGGCAAAATTTTCTATAGAAATAAAATTTTGTCAACATTTTCTGTAGAAATAACATTTTGACAAAATTCTCTGTAGAAAAAAAAAAAAAGAAATTGACAAAATTTTCTATATAAAAAAAATTTTGACAAAATTTTCTATAGACATAAAATTTTGACAAAATTTCCTATAGAAATAAAATTTTGACAAAATATTCTATAGAAATTGAATATTGATAAAAATTTCTATAGAAATAAAATCTTGGCAAAATTTTATATAGAAATAAAATTTTAACAAAATTTTCTATAGTAGTAAAATTTTAACAAAATTTTCTATAGAAATAAAATTTTTTTAAATTTTGAAAACATTGACAAAATTGTCTATAGAAATAAAATCTTGGCAAAATTTTCTATAGAAATAAAATTTTGACAAATTTTTCTATATAAATAAAATATTGACAAAATTTTCTTTAGAAATAAAATTTTGAAAAAATATTCGATAGAAGTAAAATTTTGGAATTTTTAATAGAAATAAAATTTTGACAACATTTTCTATAGAAATGAAAGTGTGACAAAATTTTCCATAGAAATAAAATTTCTTAGTGAAAATAAAATAATAAAATTACCCATAGAGAAGAAAATTGTGAAAATTTTTCTGTAGAAAAGAAAATTTTCTACAGAAATAAACATCGGTTCAGATTTAGATATAGTTCCCATATATATGCAGCGCCCGATTTGGAAAAAAATTTATCCTAATAACCTTATTTTTGACCATAGTGGCCCCATTTATTAACCGCTCTTACTCAAATTCAGCACAAGGTAATCTCCTGTACTAGCAACCAAACCTACAAAATAATATTCAAATCGGTTCAGATTTAGAGATAGCTCCCATATATATGTAGCACCAGATTTTCAAAAATTTTTCCTTAATAACCTTATTTTTGACCATAGTGGCCTCATTTATTAACCGATCTTACTCAAATTTAGCACAAGGTCACCTTCTGTGGTTTATACTAAACCTGGACAATATCATCTAAATCGGCTCAGATTTAAATATAGCTCCCATATATATACATCGTTCGATTTGACCAAATTTGGCCATAATACTCTTATTTATTAACCAATGCTATTCAAATTTCAAATTTTGTATGAATTATCCGATCGTGTTGCTCTCTCTTCGTTTCTGAGATGCTGAGTTAAGTGTGTAAATTCAATAATGTTTAAACTTAAATTTTTGGAGTGGATTCAATCACATTTATGCATAAAAACAATATGTCTCTCAAGCAGAGGATCATTTGCTCACATTTGATTCTACGTTTCTAAACATACACACACAAAAATATGTTTTGTCTTCAATCAAGAATTTAATTGATGCAATTAATTTTTAGTTGAAATGTCTTCAATCACAGAAATTATAGTACCAATTAAAAAAATAATTGAAAATCAATTACAAATTTAATTGATCCAATTAAAAAATTAATTGATACTATTAATTTTTGTTGTAATTAAAAAAAATTGTTGAATCAATTAATTTTTTAATTGAATATTTTTTAAAACTCAATTAAGACTTTAATTGGGAAAATGTTCATGGCTTTTCTTCTGTATATATGTTTATACTTCCAAAATAATATATGTTTGTATCCAGAAACATTATATTTTAGAAAATGTAATGTCCCAAATATAATATGTTTTTACTGCCTGTTTTTTTTTTAAGAAGCAGCCTAACTGGCTCGCAATCAATACCAAAATCCTTACAGGAAGCTCAAAAACTTAGAGTTCAAGTAAACATTTTTGTGAGTGTATATAAGTTTAGTAATGAAATTTAAGTATATAATGTCTAAAATTATCCTTAAGTTATTTTGATTGTCAATAACCATTGTCTATTATGTATTTTTAATGAAAGATCAAAAGCTTTGAATCCAAGTCAAATTTTATTTGAGAACAAGATTATTCTTTTTAAATGTTTTTTTGTTTCTAAAACACTTTTCATTATCACCGGCCTAACTATCGGATAAATTTGTTTTGCATTGGCGCGCCCACAATCATCGATTACCCATAATTGGGTTTGTTGTTTTTTTCCTTTCCTATTTTTTTGTATCATTGTTCTCGGCACAAACTTTGAGACTTGAAATTTCGCATTCACATTTTGTTCAGCTACCATTGTAACTGCGACAGTGACATTGACATTCGATGTCTTCTAATTATCGACTTTTGCTGGGAGGCTTATACTATTCTGGCTTCTAAGCCCATGTATTTAAATGCCAAAGATGGTAAAACTACAATGTACGAATAAACTTGTAGTGAATATATACTTTTGAAAAGGTATTAAATAAATATATAAAATTTGTTTTTTTTTTTTTTTGTAGAAAATACTCGCTCATAATAGCGAAAGAAAATTAATTTTGAAAGTTTTTCATAACTTGACAGAGAGAATGATTGTTAGTTTCTTTGGCATTTGAATTGTGCTCATAATGTCGCAATAGTAAATTTCTCATCAACTACTCATTTGCATATAATGTGCTTCAAATGATACGAATACATGTATGTATACGGAAACAATTTTTTATCTGATCACAATATTATTGAATTCGTGCACTGAGAATAAATTCATGGCAATATTTGAACAAACAATATTTAATATGCAAACTAAAATTTACTTTGACAAAAACAGATATTGAATCAAGACAAATCGGATAAAACTTGGGCTATCTAGGCGCTTAAAAGAAAAATCGGGAGATTGGTCTATATGGCGGCTATACCAATTCATGGACCGATACACACTATATTCGGCACACTTATTAACGGACCTAAAATACCTTTAGCTTCAGGCAATTCGAAGAAAAATTGCGGTGTCTAGGTGCTCAAGAAGTTAAATCGGGAAATCAGGCTATATGGGGGCTATACCACAACATGGATCGATACAACCATCTTCGGCCACTTATTAATGAAGCTAAAATACCTTGAGATTTCCAATGTCTAGCAAAACCGAATTTGGGATAGACGCTTAAGAAGTTAAATCGGCTTATACAGAGCAGCCTATAAATAATTATGAACCGATATGAAATAATTTTCGCATGGTAATTATAGGGCCAAATTTCAAATTTCCAGATGGCAAATCTTGGGGTACAGTTTATATGGGGGTTATATATAATTAGGAACTGAAATGAACCATTTCGCATGATTAATGGAAACCATATATGGTACTGCCATCAGGTACCAAATTTCAACCGGTTCGGATGAAATTTGCTCCTGAATGAGGCTCAAGAAATAAAATGTGGGGATCGGTTTATGTGGTGGCTATGGACCAATTTTTGCATGGTTGTTAGAGGGCAAATATTAACAACACTTACCAAATTTCAACTGGATCAGATGAATTTAACTCCTTCAAGAGACCCCGAAGGACAAATCTGGAGATCAATTTATATATGATCTATATAGGTAATTACGAATATAGCAAGTCGATAGCTTTTTTCGGACTGACGGACGGACGGATAGATAGACTTAGAATTTCACCATGATCCAGAATATATGTGCATTATGGAGTCTTAGTTCAATATTTCGATGTTCTATAAACTCAACGATAAATCTAGTATACAATCCATCTTACAGTGTAGGGTAAAAACAAGTACAGGAATAATAAACAAGTATAGGAAGAATAAACTAACTCGTACAAAAATTGAACTAAATTGTATTCCACATTTTAAGATTTCCCCAAAGCGTTGTTAAAAGTTTAATGCCCTTTTGTACTTTTTTGTAGTGCAATTCTCGAAACTACACCCTCCCATAGAAGAAAACTTAAGTATAAGTTACGATGAAAATCATTGGCCCCCAATCATGAACATCATACAGTAGTTCATTCTTACTATTTGTGGGAATCGTACGAACATTTTCATTTTTTTTAGTTCATGCTGAACTTATGTGTGCGGTCATTGAACTTTATATCCATACAATGTTTGAAGCATACTTGAAAAAACGAAAATTTCATTGTGGAAATTTTCACAATAAAATTTAACCACAAGCATATGAATGTTTTCCAATGAAAATAAATTAAATTTACTACGGAAATTTCTGTGTATATACAACCGTAAATTCAGCCTGTCCAAATCGTAAATACCCATTACCATCGCTCTGATTATTTCACAGCTTTTCTGAATGGTTCCCCACCTCTGGTACCATTATGGATTTGTATAAGTATTTCTGTAGTAGTTGAAATACGTACTTTTCTTTCTGTGTACACGGTGTCACACTTACGCCATACCCATAAGGCGGCATTTTCCTGTTGTCGTTTCATTTGAATGAAATATAAAAAACACAATCTACCATATAAGTTGAGAACATCGCTTACGTTTTATTGTCGAGGAATACCTTTTTATGGCAAATATAAATTAACTAAATAATTGCATTAGCAAATATCTAAATAACAAACGTTATTTAGTGAATAGACGGTAAACAATTAATTTGTATGTGTTTTTAATTGTTTTCAATGGATTGAATAATTTTTTTCCATAAATAAACAGTGGCTCAAAAAGGAACATAATTTTCTGAAAATTAATATAATTTGGCACATCTTGAGGTTAGGAAGTTACATTACGTCATCACAGTTGTCACAGTTGGTAGAATTCTACCAAATATTCCTTTGCTATAATTTTCTATATAAATAAAATTTTGACAAAATTTTATAAAGAAATAAAATTTTGACAAAATTTTCTAAAGAAATTCAATTTTTACAAATGTTTTTTTATAGAAATAAAATTTTGACAAAATTTTCTATAGAAATAAAATATTGACAAAATTTTCTATAGAAATAAAATTTTGACAAAATTTTTTATAGAAATACAATTTGACAAAATTTTCTGTAGAAATAAAATTTGCCAAAATTTCGTATGGAAATAAATTTTTGACAAATATTTCTGTAAAAATAAAATTGCAAAAAAAATGTTCTATTGAAATAAAATTTTAACAAAATTTTCTATAGAAATAAATTTTGATAAAATTTCCTATAGAAATAAAATTTTGACAAAATTTTCTATAAAAAAAAATATTTTTTTTTTGGTTTTGTTATTGTTGGTTTTTTTTCCTTTAATCATTGTTGTTGTTTTTGATTTCAGGTTAAAACCATGCATTGACTAAACTACAAGTGTAGCTTAACCAACAGAGGAAAAGAATGCTTGTCAAATTTATTTGGGCAAAGCCCTATAGACTGCAAGATGGTTGGATGGACGCACGTTTCGAAATTAACACATTCCCCATCAGCTCCTCTACCTTCCGAAAGCCGGTTATCGTGTAAACCTTTATTCGGAAGGTTCAAGTGTGGTAAACTTTTGGGTTTAGTGAACTGCCTGAATTTATTCTGATAATTGGTTGATAGTTTTGCTGCAAGTAGAGGATGCTGACGAGGAATGTGGTAATTCCGAAACGTGCGTCCATCCAACCATCTTGCAGTCTATAGGGCTTTGCCCAAATAAATTTGACAAGCATTCTTTTCCTCTGTTGGTTAAGCTACACTTGTAGTTTAGTCAATGCAAGGTTTTAAGCTAAAATCAAAAACAAAGAAAAAATAGTTTGACAAAATTTGTTATAGAAATAAAATTTCAGTAAAAATAAAATTGTGAAAACAATTTTGTATAAAAATAAAATTTTGACAAAATTTTCTATAGAAATAAAATTTTGACAAAATTTTCTACAGAAATAAAATTTTGACAAAATTTTTTATAAAAATACAATTTTGACAAAATTTTCTGTAGAAATAAAATTTGACAAAATTTTCTATAAAAATACAATTTTGACAAAATTTTCTGTAGAAATAAAATTTGACAAAATTTTCTATAAAAATACAATTTTGACAAAATTTTCTGTAGAAATAAAATTTGACAAAATTTTCTAAGGAAATAAATTTTTGACAAAAATTACTATAAAAATAAAATTGCGAAAAAAATGTTTTATTGAAATAAAATTTTAACAAAATTTTCTATAGAAATAAATTTTCATAAAATTTTCTATAGAAATAAAATTTTGACAAAATTTTCTATAGAAAAAATATTTTGACAAAATTTGCTATAGAAATAAAATTTCAGTAAAAATACAATTGTGAAAACAATTTTCTATAGAAATAAAATTTTCTGTAGAAATAAAATTTTGACAAAATTTTCTATAGTAATGAAATTTTAACAAAATTTGCTATAGAAATAAAATTTTGACAAAATGCTATAGAAATAAAATTTTGACAAAATTTTCTATAGAAATAAATTTTGACAAAATTTTCAGAAATATAATTTTGACAAAATTTTCTTTAGAAATAAAATTTTGACAAAATTTTCTATAGAAATAAAATTTTGACAAAATTTCCTATAGAAAAAAAAAATTGACAAAATTTTATGTAGATCTAAAATTTTGACAAAATGTTCTGTATATCTGGTTAAGCTACACTTGTAGTTTAGTCAATGAATGGTTTTAAGCTGAAATCAAAAACAACGAAAAAATATTTTGACAAAATTTGCTATAGAAATAAAATTTCAGTAAAAATAAAATTGTGAAAAAAATTTTGTTTAGAAATAAAATTTTTACAAAATTTTCTATAGAAATAAAATTTTGACAAAATTTTCATAAAAATACAATTTTGACAAAATTTTCTGTAGAAATAAAATTTGACAAAATTTTCTATTGAAATAAATTTTTGACAAAAATTTCTATAAAAATAAAATTGCGAAAAAAATGTTTTATTGAAATAAAATTTTAACAAAATTTTCTATAGAAATAAATTTTGATAAAATTTTCTATAGAAATAAAATTTTGACAAAATTTTCTATAGAAAAAATATTTTGAGAAAATTTGCTATAGAAATAAATTTTCAGTAAAAATAAAATTGTGAAAACAATTTTCTATAGAAATAAAATTTTAACAAAATTGCTATAGAAATAAAATTTTGACAAAATTTTCTATATAATATTGACAAAAATTTTCTATAGAACTAAAATCTTGACAAAACTTTCGAAATAAATAAAATTTTGACAAAAATTTCTGTAAAAATAAAATTGTGAAAAAAAAAATTCTAAATAAAATTTTAACAAAATTTTCTATAGAAATAAATTTTGATAAAATTTTCCATAGAAATAAAATTTGGCAAAATTTTCTATAGAAAAAAATATTTTGACAAAATTTGCTATAGAAATGAAATATTGACAATTTTTTTTAGAAATAAAATTTTGACAAAATTTTCTATAAAAATAAAATTTTGAAAAAAATTTTATGTAGAAATAAATTTTGAAAAATTTTTCTATAGAAACTAATTTTTGACAAAAGTTTCTATAAAAATAAAATTTTGAAGAAAATTTTCTAAAGTAATGAAATTTTAACAAAGTTTGCTATAGAAATAAAATTTTGACAAAATTTTCTTGAGAAATGAAATGTTGACAAAAATTTTCTATAGAAATAAAATCTTGACAAAACTTTCTATATAAATAAAATTTTGACAAAAATTTCTGTAAATATAAAATTGTGAAAAAAAATTCTAAAGAAATAAAATTTTGACAAAATTTTCTATAAAAATAAAATTTTGAAAAAAAAATTATGTAGAAATAAATTTTGGAAAAAATTTCTATGGAAATTAATTTTTGACAAAAGTTTCTATAAAAATAAAATTTTGAAGAAAATTTTCTATAGAAATAAAATCTTGACAAAACTTTCTAAATAAGTAACATTTTGAAAATCTAGGAGAGATCATAATATTGTATATATTGAAATAACCGTCTAAAATAAAATAATAAGACATTTGTTCATACTAACCACAAATATTTGATCACAAACTTTAGAAAACGATTTTTTAAAATTGGTAGATTTTTGGTAAAATGTTCTACAAATTTTGGTAAATTAATTTTGGAACGATTGGCCATCCATCATATCGAATAGCAGAATTAAAATACCGTGATCACCACCAAAAATGTTGTGATAGTAAGGAGAAAAATTTTTCTACTTTTGAAAAAGTAGGATCACCAACAAAAATCTTAGAATTTAGTAGAAAAAACAATATATTTTTCATTGTTTGTATAAAAGATCACAGCAAAAAGTATTTCTTTTAAATATATATTCTACCGAAGTTTTGCTGTCACACGGTAATTTTTGTAACTGCAAAAACGAGTATTCCATTAAATAGGAATAAAGGGTAAATAAATCATTTGGTTAGGAATGAGCTTTTAGGAGCGCACATATTTGAGGTGGTTTTGCCATTTGTCTGATTTTATTTCACGACGTAAATATTTACGTCACATTCTTATAATGGTTGTAGAATACTGTCATTCAAATGTTTACTTTTTTTTAAGGATTTTAATTAAGCAAACAAAATTGTTTATTGTGCAAATTTTTGTTTCGATTTTACTCTGATTATAGATGGATTATGTAAAACAAATATATTATTTAAAATTTTGTACCACTGTATGTACGGTATTTCACTTTGATTTCTAAATATTTGATTATATTAACAATGAATATTATTTGCATTTATCTCTGCATCTGTATCTAATCTGTGAGTCATACACAGTGAAATAACTGAGGCTGTATTCCTTTGTTTGATTTTCGAACAAAAAATGTGAATACATCAATTCTGTGAATCAAAATAGAAAGTATACTAATAACTCAATGAAAAGTGAAAAGTATTTTACTATATTATTAAATTTATGTATTATAAATAACATATATGCTTATTCTGTACAGTTGAATGCTCTAACAACTTTGTACAAAACAAATTTTATATCCAATACTAAGTGGTGTAGAAAAATACCTGTTTTCTTAGATAGATTAAGTAGCTCGTGTAGGAGTGGAATTGGAATAGATTTTATCAAAAACAAAGACAATGTTCTTTAACTACCATTATTAGCAATTATGTGATTCATGAAACAAGCCAACAAACAAAAAATCCTAATTACCTTTAATATACATATAAAAATGAATTTCTTTTGAGGTGATCTATATAATTTCTGAAAAATTTCAAAAAATATTTGAAAATTGTGACGATTAGTTTTTGTTTTTGTTTGAGATACTTCGTTGGAAAATTTCTCTTAAAATGATAAAATTTAAATATATAATTTTTTGCAATAAAAATATGTTACTTTAACTACGGACTTTTTTGCTGTGCATATAATTCTGCTATGTTATTTTCTCTGTGATTTTTATAGCCAAAATGTTTTCCAATATTATATTCCCAAAAATATGTAGGTGTGAATTTTCTAAATCGTTTCTCAATATTTCGTTAAAAGCTTTCGAAAAGAAAATTCTTTCAAATAGAACAGACATAAACATTCAATTTTGCGAAGAGTATGATTGAAAAATTAATTACAGTTTTCCACCATAAACAAAACAGAAAAGCTTGTGGTGAATCATTATTATATTCTTAATAAACAAAAGAATAAATATAAATTTTGCTAACCCAAAATGTAAGAATGTTTGTTTTTATTGTTTATTGTTAAATAATACTAAAAAAACATATAATTATTTTGGGGATAATGTAATTTATGACCGTAAGAGGTCATACCCTGACAGAACAGTTCCGACAAACGAATATTTGGACAAACAAAGTTTTCCTTTGACGCTAATATTTTTTCTTGAAAAGCAAATAGAAAGCATAAGAGGAAGTTGTTACAATGCTTGTTATAAGTTCAAGTTTATATGCTCCTCAAGAAAATACCAAACTCAAAGACTAAATCTTTGGAACCGGGCAAGCTTTGTTTTTAGTGTATAATCTGTATTTTTATTAAAATAACATCAATTTAAAGAAATTTGTCCTTAATATAAATTAAGTTGCATAATCTTTCATATTAAGACAATATTTTTTTTTTTGAGTGTAGGTTAGCTTATAATGACACCCTGTCCATTGTGATGCTACATTAAAGAAAAGTACACTGAAAGAAGTGTTTTATTTTCTGAGGAATTTTTGACAACCAAAGTTCTTTAATAGTAAATAAAAAAGGTTCGAAATTATCTTTGACTTGCTTATTATAAATTGGGATTTATTTGCTCTTAAAAAATACTTCATAAGAAACGGAAATTTCGTTTGTCGAAAATTTCGTTCCGGACGAAAGTATTTTTTCTTTGAGTGTATACGTTTTTTATACCCTCCACCATAGGATGGGGGTATATTAACTTTGTCATTCCGTTTGTAACACATCGAAATATTGCTCTAAGACCCCATAAAGTATATATATTCATGTCCGTTCATCCGTCCGTCCGTCTGTTGAAATCACGCTAACTTCCGAACGACTTCAAACTTGGCACAAGTAGTTGTTATTGATGTAGGTCGGATGGTATTGAAAATGGGCTATATCGGATTGCGGAGCCTCTAAAAGTAGCATATTTCATCCGATCTGGTACATGGTGTAAGTATATGGTCTCTAGCAACCATGCAAAAATTGGTTCATATCGGTCTATATTTAACAGGTTGGCTGATAAGTCCCCGGTCTAACAAAGAAAAACACATTTTTTGTCAAAATTCGTTTTTATTATTCAACATATTTCCCTTCAAGAGCGATAAAACGATTATAACGACCTTCCAATTTTTTGATACCATTTTGGTAGTACTCCTCGGTTTTGCCTCAGTTTCGGCGATCCCCTCTTCATTACAGCCAAATTTTTTCCCTGCGAGCTCTCTTTTGAGGTCTGAGAACAAGAAAAAGTCGCTGGGGGCCAGATCTGGAGAATACGGTGGGCAATTCGAAGCCCAATTCATGAATTTTTGCCATCGTTCTCAATGACTTGTACACGCAAAAAAATAATTCTTTCCTCCCAAACGAAATTTTAGACAAACAAAGTTCGTTTCTCATTTGCTTTTCGCTGTAAGGAAGTGTATTTGGAAGAATACTTTTTGTGATAAACGTTTATTCTTTTCCAGGATGTAAAAACAATTTCATAAAGACTAGCTCAACAAAAAAAAAACATTATTTTCTTGTTAATTGCATTGTCCCTCACATCTTTCTCACATCCACGAGGATTTTTAGTTCTTAACACCTTTTCCTGTAATACCAACAATGTAGAAGAAATTATACGATTTTATAAATTTTTAAAATTTTTTTTACCTTCCGCCTGGACGGAGAATCGAACCGCGGACCATGCACATTGTAAGCCAACACACTAACCACTGAGCTATGTACCTGTTATGGTCATCAATAGATAAATATCCATATAAGTTATATTTATATAGCATAGCTTGCGGCGCCCACGAACCGAATAAACAAAGTTTATTTAACAGAAACAAACATTTAGTTTGTCACCGTGGAGCAGTGGTAGCTACGTCCGACTCTCATGCCAAGGGTCGTGGGTTTGATCCCTGCTTCGGCCAAAGTTTTTTTTTTTTTTGCTTTTGTTTTTTTTACATATATTCCAGATATATTCGGAAGATTCCGAAAAAATTTTCAACATTACATTGTACTATATTAAATTTTGAACTGTAAAATGTGTCTTATTAAAGACCTAAAGTCAGAAAAGAACAGTGTTTGATATAAACGAAATGGACTGTGTTGTTATTTCAAAAATAACTTTGTTTATTGAAAAAATAAAAATTTTGTAACAAACGAATTTTTTTGGTGATAAAAGTTTAAAATTTTCGAAGAAATTCAAAAAACTTTAACAAAAGAAAAACGTTTTCGGTACACGTTTTCCAAACGTTTTTTTTCTTTGCGTGTAGCACGGTGCGTTGTCTTGGTGGAACAACACTTTTTTCTTCTTCATATGGGGCCGTTTTGCCGCGATTTCGACCTTCAAACGCTCCAATAACGCTATATAATAGTCGCTGTTGATGGTTTTTCCTTTCTCAAGATAATCGATAAAAATTATTCCATGCGCATCCCAAAAACAGAGGCCATTACTTTGCCAGCGGACTTTTGAGTCTTTCCACGCTTCGAAGACGGTTCACCGGTCGCTGTCCACTCAGCCGACTGTCGATTGGACTCAGGAGTGTAGTGATGGAGCCATGTTTCATCCATTGTCACATATCGACGGAAAACTCGGCTGTATTACGAGTTAACAGCTGCAAACATCGCTCAGGATCATCAACACGTTGTTGTTTTTGGTCAAATGTGAGCTCGCGCGGCACCCATTTTGCATAGAGCTTCCGCATATCCAAATATTGATGAATGATATGACCAACACGTTCCTTTGATATCTTTAAGGCCTCTGCTATCTCGATCAACTTCATTTTACGGTCATTCAAAATCATTTTGTGGATTTTTTTGATGTTTTCGTCTGTAACCACCTCTTTCGGGCGTCCACCGTCCTCCGTGCTCATTTCACCACGCTTGAATTTTGCATACCAATCAATTATTGTTGATTTCCCTGGGGCAGAGTCCGGAAACTCATTATCAAGCCAAGTTTTTGCTTCCACCTTATTTTTTCCCTTCAGAAAACAGTATTTTATCAAAACACGAAATTTTTCATTTTTTTCACAATAACAAAAGTTGCTTCACAAAAGACGCCCTATCTCACAAACTAATTGACTTACAGACGTCAAATTTTGACACGAATCATTTGAAGGTTGGTACTATATAAAAATAATATGCATTTAATACTAGCGACGCCATCTATGTGTCAGACCGGGGACTTATCAGCCAACCTGTTATATGTAGCCCCATATAAACCGATCCCCAGATTTGGTTTGCGGATCCTCTAAGAGAAGCAAATTTCATCCAATGCGGCTGAAACTTGGTACATTGAATTAGTATATGGCCTTTAACAACCATGCAAAAATTGGTCCATATCGGTCCATAATTATATATAGCCCCCATATAAACCGATCCCCAGATTTGACCTCCGGAGCCTCTTGCAGGAACAAAATTCATCCGAGCCGGTTGAAATTTGGTACCTGGTCTTAGTATATGGTCTCTAATAACCATGCAAGAATTGATTTATATCGGTCCATAATTATATATAGCCCCCATATAAACCGATCCCCAGATTTGACCTCCGGAGCCTCTTGCAGGAACAAAATTCATCCGAGCCGGTTGAAATTTGGTACCTGGTCTTAGTATATGGTCTCTAATAACCATGCAGGAATTGATTTATATCGGTCCATAATTATATATAGCCCCCATATAAACCGATCCCCAGATTTGTCCTCCGGATCCTCTTGGAGCAGCAAAATTCATCCGATCCGGTTGAAATTTGGAACGTGGTGTTAGTATAAGGCCGCTAATAACCATGCCGAAATTGGTCCATATCGATAGTTACATATAGTCGTTTCCCAATTGGTTCATATCGGTTCATAATCAGGTTGCCACTCGAGCCAAAAATAATATACCTAAATTTTATTTCTATAGAAAATTTTGTCAAAAATTTTATTTCTATAGAAAATTTTGTCAAAATATTATTTCTATAGAAAATTTTGTCAAATTTTATTTCTATAGAAAATTGTGTCAAAATTTTATTTCTATTTTATTCCTATAGAAAATTTTTCGATGGAAAATTTTGTCAAAATTTTATTTCTATAGAAAATCTTGTCAAAATTTTACTTCTATAGAAAATGTTGTCAAAATTTTATTCTGATTAAAATTTTATTTCTATAGAAACTTTTGTCAAAATTTTATTTCTATAGAAAATTTTGTCAAACTTAATTATATACGTATTTAATCGGCCTTTGTTAGTTTAATATATACCACGTATGAACTACCTTGCAATTTAGAAAACGGTGATAGGAATATTTAAGATACCTTGCCATCGGCAAGTGTTACCGCAACGAAAGTAATTCGATTGTGGATGACAGTCTTTAGTAGTAGTTTGTACGTCATCCATGGTGGAGAGTACATAAGCTTAGACCTGGCCGTATATACTTGTTTTAATTTAATATAAATTAACCTAACTTCCAGTGTGACTCACCAATCATTCACGAGAATTTTCAGAACCCAATGCTGTGCCTCATACAACGTACACCTCCCGTTCCACTATATTTTCAAGTGTAGCTAGGAAAAATTCAAAAAATTTTCCAATCTTTTTGTAAATACACGAAAAAATGTTGCTTACACATGATTATTATGCTAATTATAAATGAACACCATTAAGATGGAAAAATCATTCAAAGTCGTAGAAGTCTGAGGGAAAACAGAACGATTTTTAATGAATGCTGGCTGTTTCAATAGCAAAATCCATTTATAATCTTCATTAGCATCGTCATTGAGCATCATTGAAATCTCTACCAACTAATGTCGTCCATTAGTATCAACGTGAAAACTTCTATTTTTAAAAACTTTTAAATAGGTTTTTTATTTCTGTTTATAAAAAATTAAAGGTGAGCAAAACAGAACATTTTTAACCCAATAGCAAAAGATGTGGGTGGACATTTTCTAATGTTTTGATGTAGAACTTTTATAGGTACTCATTAATGAGTGGATAAGATATAGCATTAGCCCAGATGTGTGATATTTTATGAATAGCCTTTTCAAAAGTAGCCACAAAGCGAATGAGCCATTTCCAAGGTTATCGAAAATAAAATTGTTTTTGTTTTTCATTTTCAAAAACGAAATTCAAGGTGTATAGTATATGTTTTAAGTGATTAGGAGAATCATTGTGATTTTTTTTTTAATTTTACCTGTGAACGAACTGGCATGCAAATTAATTTTTTTTATGACATGAAATGCTAGTGACCATTGGTGATGTGTGACAAAGTATTCCAACGAAATATCATGGTCTCGAGGAAAACGAAATTATTTTTAGTTTAATAATAGGGGAAAATCAGTGGTGACGCATTTCATTTCATGTGTCAATAGTGCCTAAATTTTAAATTTATAGCTATCATAAAAATGGAATTTTAAAGTGAAAAATTTAAAAGAAAATATTTATAGGATAAAAAGCACTAAATAACAAAAATTCTAGTTTTTTTTTATATTAATTAATAAGTTTTTTCACCCAAAAAAGAAATCACAAAAACGGAAGGATTGAAGTTTGACTAAATAATCAAATGAATCAATTAATAAAAAACTGATAGAGTTTTCTAATCGATATAAATTAAGTTTTTGATTGAATCAATTAAAAAATGAATTGATGTTTGCCATCAACATCAATTAAATGTTTAATTGAATCCGTTAAAAACTTAATTAAAATTTTTAAATCAATTAATTTTTTAATCAAATATTTTTTATGACCAATTAAAACAGTGATTGATACTACCATTTTCGTGATTGAAGCAATTTCAATTAAAAGTTTAATTGAATCAATTAATTTCGTGATTGAATCAGAAAAAAGTTTTTTTTCGGTGTTGGCTCAATTTTAATGACATACATACATAGTAAGTTCGGCCGGGTCGAATCTTAAATACCCACCGCAATGAAACCCAACGAGTTAAATCGGGAGATCGCTCTTATGGGGGCTATACTAAAATATGGACCGATACTCACCGTTTTCGGCACACCTCCTAAAATACTTCTAGATTTAAAATTTCAAGCAAATTCGATAAAAACTACGGTTTCTAGAATCCCAAAAAATAAAATCATTTCTTGCCTATTTATAGTCCCAAAAAAACCTCCAGATTTTCAATTTCATGCAAATTGAACAACAACTACGGTTTCTATAAGCCCAAGAAGTTAAATCGGGAGATCGGTCTATATAGGGGCTATACCAAAACATGGGCTGTTACTCACTATTTTTGGCACACCTCTTTATAGTCCTAAAATACCTCTAGATTTCCAATTACAGGCAAATTGGATAAAAATTACGATTTCTATAAGCCCAAGACCCCAAATCGGGAGGTCGTTTTATATGGGGACTATACCAAAACCTGGACCGATATAGCCCATCTTCGAACTTGACCTGCCTGCAGACAGAAGACGAATATGTGAAAAATTTCAGGACGATAGCGCAAATATTGAAGACTGTAGCGCGATTACAACAGACAGGCAGACAGACAGACGGACATTGTTATATCGTCTTAGAATTTCTCCGTGATCAAGAATATATATACTTTATATAGTCGAAAATCGATATTTCGATGTGTTACAAACGGAATGACAAACTTATTATACCCCGGCCACCATTCTATGGTGGTGGGTATACAAATTCACGAAAAATTTTCCAATTAATGTCTTAATTATACCCTGCGCCACACAGGGTATTATAAGTTAGTGCATATGTTTGCAACACCCAGAAGGAGACGAGATAGACACATGGTGTCTTTGGCAAAAATGCTCAGGGTGGGCTCCTGAGTCGATATAGCCATGTCCGTCTGTCCGTGAACACATTTTTGTAATCAACGTCTAGGTCGCAGTTTTAGTCCAATCGACTTCAAATTTGGCACAAGTATGTGTTTTGGCTCAGAATAGAACCCTATTGATTTTGGAAGAAATCGGTTCAGATTTAGATATAGCTCCCATATATATATTTCGCCCGATATGGACTTATATGGCCCCAGAAGCCAGAGTTTTACCCTAATTTGCTTAAAATTTTGCACTAGGAGTACAATTAGTAGTGCAGTCAGAAGAACAATTAGTACTAGAGTGAAGTGTGCAAAATTTTATTGAAATCGGTTCAGATTTAGATATAGCTCCCATATATATCTTTCGCCCGATATGGACTAATACGGTCCCAGAAGCCAGAGTTTTACCCCAATTTGGTTGAAATTTCGCACTAGGAGTACAATTAGTAGTGTAGTCATGCGTGCCAAATTTGGTTGAAATCGGTTCAGATTTAGATATAGCTCCCATATATATGTTTTTCTGATTTCGACAAAAATGGTCAAAATATCAACATTTTCCTTGAAAATCGCCACTGCTTAGTCGAAAAGTTGTAAAAATGACTCTAATTTTCCTAAACTTTTAATACATGTATATCGAGCGATAAATCATAAATAAACTTTTGCGAAGTTTCCTTAAAATTTCTTCAGATTTAAATGTTTCCCATATTTTTATACCCCCCACCATGGGATGGGGGGTATATTAACTTTGTCATTCCGTTTGTAACACATCGAAATATTGCTCTAAGACCCCATAAAGTATATATATTCTGGGTCGTGGTGAAATTCTGAGTCGATCTGAGCATGTCCGTCCGTCCGTCCGTCCGTCTGTTGAAATCACGCTAACTTCCGAACGAAACAAGCTACCGACTTGAAACTTGGCACAAGTAGTTGTTATTGATGTAGGCCGAATGGTATTGCAAATGGGCCATATCGGTCCACTTTTACGTATAGCCCCCATATAAACGGACCCCCAAATTTGGCTTGCAGAACCTCTAAGAGAAGCAAATTTCATCCGATCCGGCTGAAATTTGGTACATGGTGTTAGTATATGGTCTCTAATAACCATGCAAAAATTGGTCCACATCGGTCCATAATTATATATAGCCCCCATATAAACCGATCCCCCGATTTGGCTTGCGGAGCCTCTAAGAGAAGCAAATTTCATCCGATCCGGCTGAAATTTGGTACATGGTGTTAGTATATGGTCTCTAATAACCATGCAAAAATTGGTCCACATCGGTTCGTAATTATATATAGCCCCATATAAACTGATCCCCCGATTTGGCTTTCAGATCCTCTAAGAGAAGAAAATTTCATCCTATGCGGCTGAAATTTGGTACATGATGTTAGTATATGGTCTCTAATGACCATGCAAAAATTGGTCGAAATCGGTCCATAATTATGTATAGCCCCCATATAACCGATCCCCAGATTTGACCTCCGGAGCCCCTTGGAAGAGCAAAATTCATCGGATTCGGTTGAAATTTGGTACGTGATGTTAGTATATGGTATCCAACAACCATGCAGGAATTGGAGATTTGACCTCCGGTTCCTTGTGGAGAAGCAAAATTCATCCGATCTGGTTGAAATTTGGTATATGGTGGTAATATATGATATTTAACAACCATGCCAAAAGTGGTCCATATCAGTCCATAATCATATATAGCCCCCATATAAACCGATCCCGAGATTTGGTTTTGGAGCCTCTTGGAGGAATAAATTTCCTCCGAGTCAGTTGAAATTTGGTACATTGTGCTAGTATATGGCCGTTAACAACCATGCCTAACTAGATCCATATCGGTCTATAGTTATATATAGCCCTCAGATAAATCGATCCCCAATCAAACAAAAATTGATCCATATCAAGTTCGTAAATGTATGTAGCCCCCATATAAGCGACCCCCATATTTCAATTCTGGCTCCCTGCGTACCGTGCAAAAGTCCATATCGATTCGTAATTATTTGTAGACTTACTTACACATACTTTTTTTGTCTAATATATACCACGTGTGGACCAACTCACAATTTAGAAAATTTAAGATACCACAACCCAAGTAAATCGTATAACAGTCTTTCGTAGAAGTTTCTACGCAATCCATGGGGGAGGATACATAAGATTCGGCCTGGCCGAACTTACGGCCGTTTATACTTGTTTTTACTAACATTGTGTTCCACCCTAGTGCATTAGCCGACTTAAATTTTGAGTCTATAGATTTTGTTGAAGTCTATCAAATTCTGTCCAGATCGAGTGATATTTAAAGGTATGTATTTGGGACAAACCTTTATATATAGCCTCCAACACATTTGACGGATGTGATATGGTATCGAAAATTTAGATCTACAAAGTGGTGCAGGGTATAATATAGTCGGCCCCGCCCGACTTTAGACTTTCCTTACTTGTTGAGTTTTAAAAAATATTCAATTAAAAATTTAATTGATTCAACAATTTTTTTTATTGAAATAAAAATCAATCATATACATTAATAGTATCAATTAATTTTTTAATTGACTTTCAATTAATTGTTTAATCGATACTGTCATGTCCATTATTGAAAACATTTCAATTAAAAAATTAATTGGATCAATTAATTTCGCGGTTGAATCAAAAAAAATTATTTTATTATTGTTATAAATCTTTCCCTACCAATCCATGTAGAAAAGTTCATCGGATTGGGGGGAAAGAGACATTATATATTTTACAAACATTTTACTGAAGATTTACGACTCAACCTTAATAAAAACCGTTTTTTGAGAATATTAAAATGGCAAGTGTTGAAAATTGGCATTACATTTAAGTATAATAGAACGCTTATATGTATATATCAGTTGGCAAGCCCTTGTTATTTGTGCTAAAATGTAATAAGAAGTTTAATCCTTTATAATTTTTTTCATTTTAAGTTTATTATTTATTTAGACGATTAAAGTTGTTGCTTGGAAAAAATATTTATTTTATAAATTTTATTTTTGATTTAATTTTTTTTTACAGCTTCCCTATGAAAGAGCCTACAGCCCTATTAGTGACAGATACAGGAGTTTATATTATCAGGTTGGAAAATGTGGAAAAAAATAGAAAACTAAAATCTTTTTGCTTGCTAGTTTGTATTGCTCTGTTTTATGGCATGTTGTTGTTAATTGTGCTAGACATTTATGTCTATTTTTTATTCACATGAAAATATAACAATATTTTTATGTGTTTTCCTTACATATGTTTCATTATGTTGCTATTGTATTGTACATTTTTCGTTATGTTGATTGCCTAAATGTATGGGAAAAATGTATGTTTGTGTGTGTGTATGTGCGTGAATTTGCTTTACCACATTGCTTTTTGTCTATACTGAGGCTTAGGATGTTAAAAATAATACAAGTCTACTTTTAGGCGCTTGAATACTAACATTTGCTCTTGAATTTGTTGTTTCGTGGTTAAGGTGGTGTCTATCGGTTTACCTGTCTATTTGTTTCTGCCGGCGACATTCTATAAATGTCAGTAGTTCAGTAATCCGTGACAGTGTTCATTTTGTCTTAGCTATTCCTTGGAATATGCTAATTGGATTTAATTCAATAACAATAAATGTAAGAGCTATAATGACAACAATAAAAATTAATAACAATACATGGAAGACATTATAATTTATTTTTATTGAGATAATTGAAGGACTTCGATGGATTTGTTAGTACTTGAGTACACAGTGGTTCAAAGTTGTTTAAATAAAAGGTATTAAATAATGTATTATACTCATATGAAGAAATAACGAAAGTAAGATAAAATTAGCAACAAGTAGATAATCAGGTAGATGAAAACAAAAACGCAAAAAATAACTTACTTTCTCGATAACGAAATGTTATACCAATGAAGTTTTCTTTTGTAGCTAAAATTGTTTCTTTCAGGCCAAACAAAGTAGGTTGAGGACAACGAAAACCACAAAAACTTCGTTGATCTAAAATTTTGTTTTGGGAGTAAAGTATGTAGATGGATGGTATAAATTAAATTAGATTAATTTACATAATTAACAAAAAATTTTTTAAAATAAATTAAAAAATAAATATAATAGTTGACTGTTTTAAATATTACGTTTTTAATATAATGTTTGTTAAAATACCCATTTATTCAATATTCTTTATCAAGCATCTTATAACACCTACAAAATTAATGATTTTCCAATAACAGTTATTATTTTGGCATTGAAAGAAAATTTTCAGTTTTTGAGATATATGATCTGATGTTTATTTCCCCAGCAAAGCAGAGCTTTCAAGAAACGACCGTAAGTTTGGCCAGGCCGAATCTTATGTACCTTCCACCATGGATTTCATAGAAACTTGTACTAAAGACTGTCATCCACAATCGAATTACTTGGGTTGCGGTAACACTTGCCGATGGCAAGGTATCTAAACACTTCTTAACACCGTCTTCTCCATTGTATGTTAAGTTAGCGCATACAGGGTATATATTACACAAAAAGGCCGATTAAATACGCATATAATTCAGTTTGACAAAATTTTCTATAGAAATAAAATTCTGACAAAATTTTCTATAGATATAAAATTTTGGCAAAATTTTCTATTGCAATAAAATTTAGACAAAATTTTCTATAGAAATAAAATTTTGACAAAATTTTCTATAGAAATAAAATTTTGACAAAATTTTCTACAGCAGTAAAATTTTGACAAAATTTTCTATAGAAATAAAATTTTGACAAAATTTTCTATAGAAATAAAATCATGACAAAATTTTGTATAGTAATAAAATTTTGATAAAATTTTGTATAGTAATAAAATTTTGACAAAATTTTCTAAAGTAATAAATTTTTTTTTCATTCAAATGAACTTCCAAGGCACAACTTCCAAAGCAATGCAAAGTATCCGAAAACGAAATAGTTGCGTCCTATGACAAGCCCTGTAAAATTCATTGGAGATGATCCATGATTGTACTACTTCCGGATTACAAATTAGAGATCCACATTACATTATTATACCCTCCACCATTGGATGGGGGGTATATTAACTTTGTCATTCCGTTTGTAACACATCAAAATATTGCTCTATGTTAAGACCTCATAAAGTATATATATTCTGGGTCGTGGTGAAATTCTGAGTCGATCTAAGCATGTCCGTCCGTCCGTCTGTTGAAATCACGCTAACTTCCGAACGAAACAAGCTATCGACTTGAAACTTGGCACATGTAGTTGTTATCGATGTAGGTCAGATGGTATTGCAAACGGACCATATCGGATCACTTTTACGTATAGCCCCCATATGAACCGACGCTCAGATTTGGCTTGCGGAGCCTCTTGGAGGAGCAAAATTCATCCGATTCGGTTGAAATTTGGTACATGGTGTTAGTATATGGTCTCTAACAACTATGCAAAAATTGGAACATAATTATATATAGCCCCCATATAAACCGATCCCCAGATTTGGCTTGCGGAGCCTCTAAGAGAAGCAAATTTCATCCGATCTGGCTAAAATTTCGTTCATGGTGTAAGTATGGGGTCTCTAACAACTACACAAAAGTTGGTCCCCGTCGGTCCATAATTATATATAGCCCCCATATAAATCGATCCCCCGATTTGGCTTGCGGAGCCTCTAAGAGAAGCAAATTTCATCCGATCCGACTAAAATTTGGTACATTGCGCTGGTATATGACCGCTAACAAGCATGCCAAAATTGGTCCATATCGGTCTGTAGTTATATATAGCCGATCCCTAAAAAACAAAAAAATTATTTCTGTAGAAAATTTTGTCAAAATTTTATTTCGTGTTTTATTTTTATAGGATGGGGGTATATTAACTTTGTCATTCCGTTTGTAACACATCGAAATATTGCTCTAAGACCCCATAAAGTATATATATTCTGGGTCGTGGTGAAATTCTGAGTCGATCTGAGCATGTCCGTCCGTCCGTCCGTCTGTTGAAATCACGCTAACTTCCGAACGAAACAAGCTATCGACTTGAAACTTGGCACAAGTAGTTGTTATTGATGTAGATCAGATGGTATTGCAAATGGGCCATATCGGTCCACTTTTACGCATAGCCCCCATATAAACGGACCCCCAAATTTGGCTTGCAGACCCTCTAAGAGAAGCAAATTTCATCAGATCTGGCTGAAATTTGGTACATGGTGTTGGTACATGGTCTCTAACAACCATGCAAAAATTGGTCCGCATCGGTCCATAATTATATATAGCCCCCATATAAACCGATCCCCCGATTTTGCTTTCGTAGCCTCTAAGAGAAGCAAATTTCATCCGATCCGACTGAAATTTGGTACATGGTGTTAGTATATGGTCTCTAACAACTATACAAAAAGTGGTTCATATCGGTCCATAATTATATATAGCCCCCATATAAACCGATCCCCAGATTTGGCTTGCGGAGCCTCTAAGAGAAGAAAGTTTCGTCCGATCCGGCTGAAATTTAATTATATATAGCCCCCATATAAACCGATACCCAGATTTGACCTCCGGAGCCCCTTGGAAGAGCAAAATTCATCCGATTAGGTTGAAATTTGGTACGTGATATTAGTATATGGTATCCAACAACCATGCAGGAATTGGTTCGTATCAGTCTATAATTATATATAGCCCCCATATAAACCGATCCCCCGATTTGACCTCCGGTGCCTTTTGGAGAAGCAAAATTCATCCGATCTGGTTGAAATTTTGTACGTGGTGGTAGTATATGATATTTAACAACCGTGCCAAAAGTGGTCCATATCAGTCTATAATCATATATAGCCCCCATATAAACCGGTCCCAAGATTTGGTTTTGGAGCCTCTTGGAGGAACGTATTTCATCCGAGTCAGTTGAAATTTGGTACATTGTGCTAGTATATGGCCGTTAACAACCATGCCTAACTAGGTCCATATCGGTCTATAGTTATATATAGCCCTCAGATAAATCGATCCTCAATCACACAAAAATTGGTCCATATCAATAATTGTATAAAGCCCCCATATAAGCGACCCCCATATTTCAATTCTGGCTCCCTACGTACCGTGCAAAAGTCCATATCGATTCGTAATTATTTGTAGACTTACATACCTTTTTGTCTAATATATACCACGTATGGACTAACTCACAATTTAGAAAACGATTTAAGATACCACAACCCAAGTAATTCGATTGTGGATCACAGTCTTTCGTAGAAGTTTCTACGCAATCCATGGTGGAGGGTACATAAGATTTGGCCTGGCCGAACTTACGTCCGTATGTACTTGTTATGGACTTGAAATACCTCTAGATTTTCAATTTCAGGTAAATAGGATAAAAATTGCGGTGTCTAGAAGCCCAAGAATTCAAATCAGTAGATCCGGGTATATGGAGGCTATACCAAAACATGGGCCGATACACACCATTTGCGACACACCCATATGTGGTCCTTAACTACCTCTAGATTTCCAATTTCAAACAAATCGAATAGAAAATACGGTTTCCAGGAGTCCTAGAAGTAAAATCGGGAAATCGGTCTATATGGAGGCTATACCAAAACATGGATCGATATACACCATTTCCAACACACCTCTTTGTGGTCCTAAACTACTTATAGATTTCCAATTTCAGATATATCGGATAAAAACTATGGTCTCTAGAAGCTCAAGAAGTAAAATCGGGGGATCCGTCTACATGGGGGCTATACCAAAACACGGACCGATACACGCCATTTTCAACATACCTCTTTGTGCTTCTAAAATACCTCTAGATTTCCAATTTCAGGCAGATTCAATAATAACTACAGATTATAGAAGCCCAAAAAGTAAAATCAGGCGAAAGGTCTCTATGGGGGCTATACCAAACCATGGACCGATAAACACTTATTTATGGTCAGGGAAATCGAATAAAAACTACGGTTTCTAGAAACTCAAGACCTAAATTCGGGGGATCCGTTTATATGGGGGCTATATCAATCGAACATGACTTCGAACATATCTTCGAACATGACCTGAGTGCAGGCAAAAGACGAATATGTGCCAAATTTCAGGACGATAGCGCAATTATTGAAGACTGTAGCGTGATTACAAGATACAGACGGACATGCTTATATCGTCTTACAATTGCTCCACACCCTCCAAAAAATCGCTTCTGTAATATATACCACAAACACATTTTGCTTCAAGCATATATATTTTCAGGATTGGTCCAGACAAAATATTGTTTGTATTGTTCAAAAATATTACTTTTCACCTTAGGGCATACATTGGTAGAAAAAAATTTTAATGAAATTTTCTTTGTGTGGATATATTTTTAAGGCGCCAATTGGTTACTTCCATTATTTTACTTGCAGCATACTCTGTAGGTCTCTCTCACTAAACATATACATGTTTATAGGCTATTTCTAAATTAATATATGCTTGCATCTGAGCATATTATATTTACAAACATTTTATGTCCCAAACATAATATGTTCTAACATATTAACATATGTGTCCGAAACATATTATGCTAGTTTATGAACATTATATGCCTGCACTTAAAAATATTGTGTTAAAAAATTTGAGTTCCAAACATATAATTTTTACACCCAAACATATGAAAAAAGCCTTTTTCGTCCGTGCATGATCAATAATATATATTTATTTTATATAACAGGAAATCAATATTTCGATGTGTTACAAACGGAATGACAAACTTATTATACTCCCATCACCATTCTATGGTGGTGGGTTTAAAAATTGAGGCATTAGATATAAAAAGTGAAGCAAAGATTATAAACTTTATTTTAATTAAAATTTCATTATTTTAAAGAAATTTGCCCTTAATATTTTGTAAATTGTGCATCCAAAAATGTAGGTTGCGTAATCTTTAATATCACGTAAATTGTTTTCAGTGTACATTTGTCCTAACGCTTTGTGATTCGTCGGTTATCTGGTTTACACTACGTCTGTTTAGTAGTATTTTCTACTGCTACTTCCACTATTAGCAGATTGTCGTCTCTTCCTTGACTGGTTCACATCCTGAAGTTCTAATTTTTATACTTGTGATAAGTCAAATTGTATCCAATGCCCTTGTACACCTTGTCGTCATTGATCTACTTAGTCTGGTACATCAAGTCATATCACCTGAATTCTTTATCCGGATATTTGTAGCATGCCGATATCATCAATTGTATCGGTTAACATTTAGATGTAAATCCCACACTTATATATTTCTGGAGTTTGACAAATATTCCTATAATATGTATATATGTCAATAAAACTCCTTCAATGTGATGGTAGTGTTTTATTTTTATTTATTTGGTTTTTTTTTTTAGGTTTCCACCTGGCTTTAGTCCTTTTTTTCTTGTTATTTCTGTTCATTTAAATTTTGCAGAAAAATCTTCGATTGCTTCATTTTATGAATTTCAATTATGAATTTCTCATAAAAAATGTATTCGATTTTACTTTTAACTTAAAAAAATCTCCCTCATGGAGTCAGGTTCAATTTATGATGACCCTTTGATTAATTTAAAAATTCGTGTAAATCTATAACACATCAAAGGGCCTTATGTCATAGTTCCTTTTCTGTTTTTTTTTTGTTATTTGATTTATTAATTTGTTTACGTTTTTCAATTTTGTTTAATTGGTTATTTTTTCTAATTTATTTTTTTATATTTATTAAAAGCAAACTGTTTTGGTATATTTTTTTTACAGCTTCCCTATGATAGAACTTACAGCCTAAGTACAGACAGATACGGCAGTTATCAGGTTGGCTATATTTTCTTTGTTTTATGTTTACCACATAATTATTTATGGCAGTTAGGAAAGTTAATAGTGGACGGTATATGAGCCTTAATTTGTTTCAGCATAAAAGTTTCTTAAATTTAAAATAACTGAGGTGCATTTGATAGAATGTCTGCCTGACGCATAGATTGCCATAGTTTCAATCCCATAAACTAATGAGCCCCTAAACTTTTACTGCATTGGTAATACAAGTATAGAATTTTGCTACATTTGAGAGTCTTTCATCTCTTAAAAAATTAATCGAATCAATTCAATTCTATCGGTGATAGATATAATCAATTCTGTGATTGGAAAAATTTCAATTAGAATTTATTAATTGAGTCAATTAATTTCATTTTCGAAACTAAAAAAATATTTTTTTTCTGTGATCCCTTCAAAATTCCTCTATAAGTAGTGACTCACACTGCGTTGTATGCCCTCGGTAGTTTCCTGCTTTTATTTTCTTTGAGTAGACTTTTTCCCTTTGCCCTAGGATGCTTTAACTCTCTAATGCCCGAATTTTTTTTGCCAGCTGATTAAATTTTCAATGTTAACGACACAAAAGCAAGAGAACTACACACAAAAAAAATTCACGAAAATTTTTCCAATTAAAATTTTAATTGAGTTTTAAAAAATATTCAATTAATAATTTAATTCATTCAACAAATTTTTTAATTGAAACAAAAATCAATCACAAAAATAATAGTATCAATTAATTTTTTAATTGGACCAATTAACTTTTTAATTGACCTTCAATTAATTTTTTAATTGATACTATCATTTCTGTGATTGAAGACATTTCAATTAAAAATTAATTGGATCAATTAATTTCGTGATTGAATCAGAAAAAATTTTTTTTGTGTGTAAGCAAGGAAAAATTATACGGTAAAATTCAGCATATGATGCAAAGCCTCTTGAATAGTTTGAAATAAGTTTTCTTTTTATTTTGCCCCTTTTTCTTGTCGTAAGGTGTGTTTTACTAAAAGCTTCCTTATTAAATGAAGACCGCCTAAAGGCGGGCTTGGGCATTAGAGGGTTAACAGCGACGAAACTCCATTTGCTTAACATAGCCCACTTAGGCTCTGTTGTCTTTGTTTTCTCTAATTTTATCTCCTGTTTACCAGCGTCCTGACATTGGCTATCGCATTCTATTCTATTTCGCTATTTCGACCCAGATTATTAGCACGGTTTGAGATCTTTCCATATTCTCCATCCATCGTTGAATATATTCTCACAGATTGTTTTGGTGCTCATACCGAACAATTCCACTTATTACGTTACTGTTCGGACTTCCGTTTTTCTGCTTTTCCTTTGAAAATGCTTTATTAAATCGTTACTATTATTGCAAGTTGATTTATGCAAGATACTTATTTATTTTAATCTTTTTATTTAAATTAAATATTTTATTTCTATATAATTATTACAGCTTCCCTATGAAAGATCTTACAGCCCAAGTTCAGACAGATATTGGAGTTGTCAGGTTGGCTATTAAAAATATTTTGTTCGTTTTTTAATAAATTTACCTTTTTTATTATTTTTCGCTAGCATGTTTAAAAACTAATAGAGGGAAAATTACTGCTTTTTAATTGGGATACAGTAAATTTTGTATTAAATTCTTTGTTTTTATTAATCGATAATAAGAATCTTAAAAAAATATGCAAAGAGGAGTAATTTCATTTTTTTTTTTTAAATCAATACAAAACACATGGAACCCGTTGGGAGCCACCGTGGTGCAATGGTTAGCATGCCTGCCTTGTATACACAAGGTCGTGGGTTCGATTCCTTCTTCGACCGAACACCAAAAAATTTTTCAGCGGTGGATTATCCCACCTCAGTAATGCTGGTGACATTTCTGAGTGTTTCAAATCTTCTCTAAGTGGTTTCAGTGCAATGTGGAACGCTGTTCGGACTCGGCTATAAAAAGGAGGTCCCTTGTCATTGAGCTTAACATGGAATCGGGCAGCACTCAGTGATAAGAGAGAAGTTCACCAATGTGGTATCACAAGGGATTGAATAGTCTAAATGAGCCTGAGACATTGGGCTGCCACCTAACCTAACCTAATCCGTCCATAATTGAAATATTTCAATAATATATAATCGAATAATTTTCAAAATCGTTGGTCATAGAGTATCAAAATAAGTACACTGAAAACAATTTTGTCTTGAGGCCAAATATTTGTTGGCCTTAAAATGCGAATCCGAATTGTGAAAAGTAGAGATGACGCATTTCTCTAATATAAAGTTTTTGTCTTTGACGAAACGTTTTTTTGGGTTTTTTCTTCAACATACTGATCATGATTCTTAACCGATCTTTATGAAAATACTTTTTAAGAGTTTTTTACAATCACATTTGCCTTAATATGCTTTGAGCTTACAACAAATAAACTGCGTGCGAATTTTGCAAGACACTAGCCATAACATAAAACTCCGCAAGTTAAACAATTCAATGTAATGGGATCCTATTTAGACATTTTTAATTTTTGCATGATTTATATGCCTCTAACAGTCTGTGCCCTTTTAAATTATTCTATATGCATAAAGCTTTTAACATAAATTGCTTAATTTTTATTTAGTTAACATTCTTAATTATTACAATATCCCTCTCCTTTAATCCTTTATCCTCCTTTATTGAAATTTGTATTTTATTACAGCTTCCCTATGAAAGAACTTACAGTCCTAGTCCAGATCGATTCAGGAAATGTCAGGTTGGCCATTCATCGTATTCAGTTTTATTTTCTTTTGTTGTGTTTCTATTGTTTACAATTATGAGTGCTAAAGTCGAGTGGTTCCGATGCTGCACATACCATTTTTATAAACAAAATGGAAATGGAAATACTTCTATGACTGATATGCAAACTTGAAAACAAAATTTATTTATGCACTTTAGTAGATAATTATGGCATTCTCAGATTTCAAATTTAGCAAAAAAAAATTATTTTAAGATTAAGTAAGTTAATTAAATTGCGTCAGCGATGATTCACCTTCCATCAGACACTTTATCACACTTTCCAAGCATGTATAGCTACAAGAGGCAGCCAGATTTATTTTCAGGCTTCCTTAGACTATTCAGTGCATGGTGATAAAACTACACCCTTGAAACACACACAAACATAAATAAGGGTTTTATGGCCAAATCGGGCGATACATATATATGCGAGCTATATCTAAATCTGAACCGATATTGATGAAATTTTGCAGACTTGAAGGGTGATAAAAAAGATTACGTTTTGCCAAATTTGATAACGTTAAGTTTGCAAAAAGCCTAAACGTGACCCCATTTGTCCAAATCGGGCGATACATATATATGGAAGCTATATCTAAATTTGATCCGATTTCTTCCAAATTCAATAGCGTACGTCCTTGTGCCCAAAAAACATCCAGTACCAAATTTAATCAAAATCGGTTAATAATTGCGACCGGAAGCCTGTGAACAACAAATACGAGTACATGGACAAATGGACGGACGGGCAACAAGCGCTAGATCGACTCAGGATTTGATTCTCCGGTATATATTTTATGCAGTCTAAAATCAATATTTCTGGTAGGCACATTTTTTGGCAGATCAAAGTTATTATACCCTGGCCACTATGTGGTTTAGGGTATAACAAGTATATACGGCCGTAAGTTCGGCCAGGCCGCCACCATGGATTGCGTAGAAACTTCTGCGAAAGACTGTCATCCACAATCGAATTACTTGCGTTGTGGTAATACTTACCTATGGCAAGGTATCTTGAAACTTCTTAACATCGTTTTCTAAATTGTGAGTTAGTCCATACGTGGTATATATTAGACAAAAATGTTATGTATAGGTAAGTCAGAATTGAAATATGGGGGTCGCTTATATGGGGGCTACAATTACGAACTTGATATGGACGAATTTTTGTGTGATTGAGGATCGATTTATCTGAGGGCTATATATAACTATAGACCAATATGGACCTAGTTAGGCATGGTTGTTAACGGCCATATGTACCAAATTTCAACTGACTCGGCTGAAATTTGCTCCTCCAAGAGGCTCCAAAACCAAACCTTGGGATCGGTTTATATGGGGCTATATATAATTATGGACTGATATGAACCAATTCCTGCATGGTTGTTGGATACCATGGACTGATATGAACCAATTCCTGCATGGTTGTTGGATACTAACATCACGTACCAAATTTCAACCGAATCGGATGAATTTTGCTCTTCCAAGGGGCTCCGGAGGTCAAATCTGGGGATCGGTTTATATGGGGGCTATATATAATTATGGACCGATTTCGACCAATTTTTGCATGGGTGTTTGAGGCCATATATTAACACCACGTACTAAATTTCAACTGAATCTAAATTACAAGGTAGTCCATACGTAGTATATATTAAACTAAAAAAGGCCGATTAAATACGTATATAATTAAGTTTAAAGTTTCTATAGAAATAAAATTTTGGCTAAATAAAATTTTGACAACATTTTCAATAGAAGTAAAATTTTGACAAAATTTTCTATAGAAATAAAATTTTGACAATATTTTCTATAGAAATAAAATTTTGACAAAATTTTCTACAGAAATAAAATTTTTACAAAATTTTCTATAGAAATAAAATTTTGACACAATAAAAATGAAATTTTGGTAGATTATTTTTGGCTCGAGTGGCAACCATGTATATGAACCGATATGGACCAATTTTTGTGTGATTGGGGATCGGCTATATATAACTATAGACCGATATGCACCAATTTTGGCATGGATATTAGCGGCCTTATACTAACACCACGTTGCAAATTTCAACCGGATCGGATGAATTTTGCTCCTCCAAGAGGCTTCGCAGATGAAATCTAGGGAACGGTTTATATGGGGGCTATATATAATTATGGACAGATATGGACCAATTTTTGCATGGTCATTAGAGAACATATACCAACACCATGTACCAAATTTCAGCCGGATCGGATGAAATTTGCTTCTCTTAGAGGCTCCGCAAGCCAAATCGGGGGATCGGTTTATATGGGGGCTATATATAATTATGGACCGATATGGACCAATATTTGCATGGTTATTAGAGACCATATACTAACACCATGTACCAAATTTCAGCGGGATCGTATGAAATTTGTTTCTCTTAGAGGCTCCGCAAGGCAAATCGGGGGATCGGTTTATATGGGGGCTATATATTATTATGGACCGAAGTGGACCAATTTTTGCATGATTGTTAGAGATCATATGCTAACACCATGTACCAAATTTCAGCCGGATCGGATGAAATTCGCTTCTCTTAGAGGCTCTGCAAGCCAAATCGGGGGATCGGTTTTTATGGGGGCTATATATAATTATGGACCGATGTGGACCAATTTTTGAATGGTTGTTAGAGACCCTATACTAACACCATGTAACAAATTTCAGCCGGACCGGATGAAATTTACTTCTCTTAGAGGATTCGCAAGCCAAATCCGTTTATATGGGAGCTATACGTAAAAGTGGACCGATATGGCGCATTTGCAATACCATCCGACCTACATCAATAACAAGTACTTGTGCCAAGTTTCAAGTCGATAGATTGTTTCGTTCGGAAGTTAACGTGATTTCAACAAGCGGACGGACATGCTGAGATCGACTCAGAATTTCACCGCGACCCAGAATATATATATATATATATACTTTATGGGGTTTTAGAGCAATATTTCGATGTGTTACAAACGGAATGACAAAGTTAATATACCCCATCCTATGGTGGAGCCCAGCGAAAACTGGGTAAGCACTAGTGATTCTTTCAGTAATACCGGTAATCAAAAAGTTACTACTTGCAGTATTACCTGGGATTTAAAAATAATAACTTACCTGGGTAGGCAAAAAGTGATTCTTTCTATTAATAGCGGTAATCAAAATCATATCTCGAGGTCCGGGTTCGGCTCTACAGTGGGCACCGTTAATAGTAGCGATAAGTAATGCAAATTACATTTCAGAAAAAAATTGCCAATAAAATATACCTTTGTTTTATAAAGTTGTATAGTACATAAGTTATATTACAAAATAACACCATTGAATACATCCATGTCGTGGAGCGTGGTATAGTTTGTTGGATTACAAAACAACAGGGGTGAGTTCGCACTTTTTGGGTATATTTATGGTAAAGATATTATTTTTGGAGAGCTGGTATGCTTGCGAAGAAGTACTAATTTTTCGACTTCTGGTATGCTTGCACGGAAGTACTTTCCTCCAATGTCATGCCCGTGTAAAAGTATTACTGCTGATATATGTACGAGGAAGTTGTTACCAATTTGGCGGCTGCATACTTGTACTCATACCTGGTAATAGGAGTTTTTGCTGGGAGAGTATCAAAATGTGAACCCTATATTGCACTAAATCCAATTTATTTAGTTAATGGAATTATTATGTAAATGTTACCAGTGAAATTCATCTTCGATGCTAAGGAAAAATCGTATTCGAGTTTTAAGGACATGAAATCTTTGGCCTAACGAATATTTTTTTAAAGAGCATGTACCATGAGATTGTTGTAGAAATTACTACTACTACTACTGCACCGAAAAAAAGTCAACTGTTTTATAGGAAGAATGAACTACCACGCACGAAAATTGAACTAAATTTTACTCGACATTTTGAGATTTCCACAAAGCGTTGTTAAAACCAGGAAATTTTAATGTCCTGTTGTACTTTTTAACTGCAGTTCACGAAATTACATCATCTCATAGAAGAAAAAATTAACTAAAAGTAAAGAAGAAAATCATTGGCGCCAAATCATGACCATTTTAACTATACAGTAGTTCATTCTTACTATTTTTGGAAAACGTATGAAAATTTTCATTTGTTTTAGTTCATATTGAACTTATGTGTACGGTCATTGAACTTTATACTCATGTCTAGTTCATAAAATTATTGATACATACTTAAAAAAAGTAAGATTTCATTAAGCTGTGGAAAATTTCGATAAAAATAGTAAAATTTAACTACAAGCAAATAATTTTTTTCCAATAAAAATTAGTTAAATTTAGCGTTAGTTTAACTACGGAAATTTTTTCTGTGTGGTAGCTATAATTCGATCATATATTTCATTCTTTTGCAAAATATAATTAATATCAAATTAAGCAGTAAAAAGCAAATCCTCCTGAAAATATAAATTCTTCGATGTGCCTAGCTTCGTAAGAAAACCACAGATCTATATTCTTTGTTCTGCTTTGCGAAAAAAGATGCATTTGTATTTATCCCATTATATTTACAACTTATTTTTTGCATCAGAAAATTTGTTCTTTTAACAATTTGCTGACATACATTGGCTTCGGGCCAATAAGCTCTAAAGCATTGTGGCAATATGCTGTCTTCACAACGAAAGACAGGAATATCGCACCACAGATTGTCAAATTAAGAGAATCAGATTCTCGAAATGCCATTTCGAACAGCCAAATAGAAAAGGAATAAAGAAACATAGAATTGGTCTTAAAGAGTATGTAACAGATACGACAAATTATTATAGCTCTGTTGTATCAACAAATGATTCTCATGGCCAATAGCAAAATAGTTGTGAAAGTGAAAGTCTATGAATGAAAAATGAAAAAAAATAGACTGAATTTCTTTTATTTTAGTTTTCTCCGATACTCGTATCGCCAGAGATTTACATTAAGGAACAGTGGTTTTTACGATTCACATGACTACATCTTCCGCTTATATGAGTATTATATTGATATTAAATTATTTTTAGATTTTGCGCCATATTTGTATTTAAACAACTGTCCAATTGGTCTCTACTGAAGGAATTTTTATTAGGTTTCTTTCTTGCTAGCCTGTATTTGAATTAAGCAAATGGACAGAGAGTTTAGAGAACAGGTAATATATGCACTATAAACCAATCTAGAATTTAACCTCAGCATTAATTGTTCTTAAAAACTCACAAGAAAAGCCAATAGTAGAAAAAAGAGAGAATATATTGCATAAAGTTGGAAGATTTTTCGGTTTTTATAGGAAATTCTCACTACATTCCTATATACCGATATGTATTTACCCAGCAAAAAAAGCGTCGCCAAAAAAGTAGTGAAAATGTTCTTTTGGGATCCCGAAGTGATGCAAAATTGGCGCAGAAGCGATGAATTTAACATAGGCTTGTCATAGGACGGACTTTCACCATTTCAACAGCCGTTGCACTGAATTTGCATCACTTCTTAAGGTGTGGTCCGAATTCTATGTTTCGGATGTGAATTATAAAATTGTGTCATATTTTGCCAAATAAATAATTTTTATATTTTTTTATAATTTTTAATGGATTCTAACGCTTCTCGGAAACGTTTGACCTTAAATATTTTCAAAAACTCACAATTTTTTCAAATATGATTTTGCATTTTTTTCGACAAAATTTAAATAATTTTTACAATTTGCTGAATTCTTACTGTGTTTTTAACCTATTTGAAACAAAAAAAGTTATAAGTATGAAAAAACCAAGTTATAAAAAATTTAATTAAAAGAAATACCTGGGTAGTTAAAATAAAGAACATCATTGGGAGTGCATCTTCTGGAAGTGCTTTTAAAGTTGTGCCTTTGGAAGAACTTCCACAATTTTTTTGCTGGGCAGTTAGAAACTTAACTGCTGAAATTTTTATACCCTCCATCATAGGATGGGGGTATATTAACTTTGTCATTCCGTTTGTAACACATCGAAATATTGCTCTAAGACCCCATAAAGTATATATATATTCTGGGTCGTAGTGAAATTCTGAGTCGATCTAAGCATGTCCGTCCGTCCGTCCGTCTGTTGAAATCACGCTAACTTCCGAACGAAACAAGCTATCGACTTGAAACTTGGCACAAGTAGTTGTTATCGATGTAGGTCGGATGGTATTGAAAATGGGCTATATCGGTCCACTTTTACGTATAGCCCCCATATAAAGGGACCCTCAGATTTGGCTTGTGGAGCCTCTAACAGAAGCATATTTCATCCGATAAAATTTGGTACATGGTGTTGGTATATGGTCTCTAACAACCATGCAAAAATTGGTCCACATCGGTCCATAATTATATATAGACCCAATATAAACCGATCTCCAGATTTGGCTTGCGAAGGCTCAAAGAGAAGCAAATTGCATCCGATCCGATTGAAATTCGGTACATGATGTTGGTATATGATCTCTAACAGCCATGCAAAAATTGGTCCACATCGGTCCATAATTATATATAGACCCAATATAAACCGATCTCCAGATTTGGCTTGCGAAGGCTCAAAGAGAAGCAAATTGCATCCGATCCGGCTGAAATTTGGTAAATGGTGTTGGCATATGGTTTTTAACAACCATGCAAAAATTGGTCCACATCGGTCCATAATTATATATAGCGCCCATATAAACCGTTCCCCAGATTTGGGTTCCGGAGCCTCAAAGAGAAGCAAATTTTATCCGATCCGTCTGAAATTTGGTACATGATATTGGTATATGGTCTATAACAACCATGCAAAAATTGGTCCACATCGGTTCATAATTATATAGAGCCCCCATATAAACCGGTCCCCAAATTTGGCTTGCGATGTCTCCAAGAGAAGCAAATTTCATTCAATCCGGTTGTAATTTGGAACATGGTGTTAGTATATGATGTTTAACAAGCATGCCAGAATTGGTCCATATCGGTCCATAATTATATATAGCCCCCATATAAAACGTTCTCCAGATTTGACCTCCGGAGCCTCTTGGAGGAGCAAAATTCATCCGATCCGGTTCAAATTAGGAACGTGGTGTTAGTAAATGGTCGCTAACAACCATACCAAAATTGGTCCAATCATACAAAAATTGGTCCATATCGGTTCATAATAATGGTTGTCACTAGAGCCAAAAATAGTCTACCAAATTTTATTTCTATAGAAAATTTTGTCAAAATTTTGTTTCTAGAGAAAATTTTGTTAAAATTTTATTCGGTTCATAATAAAATTTTCATCATTGTCAAAATTTTATTTCTATAGAAAATTTTGTCAAAAGTTTATTTCTATAGAAAATTTTGTGAAAATTTTATTTTTATAGAAAATATTGTTAAAATTTTATTTCTGTAGAAAATTTTGTCAAAATTGTATGTCTACTTTGTCAAACTGAATTACATACCTATTGGATCGATCTTTTTTTTGATTTAATATATACCACGTATGGACTTACATACAATTTAGAAGATGGTGTTAGGAGGTTTTAAGATACCTTGCCATCGGCAAGCGTTACCGCAACTTAAGTAATTCGATTGTGGATAGCAGTGTTTAGAAGAAGTTTCTACGCAATCCATGATGGAGGATACATAAGCTTCGGCCTGGCCGAACTTACGGCCGTATATACTTGTTTCATTTTAAGTTAACCGGAGAAAATATATTTTCATTTTTCTTTCTGTTAACTGGCCTAACGGAGCTACATGAAAATGGCCGCAAGAAAGCATTTACTTTGAAGTATCTGTTAAAATTTGTAGTTTTAAACTGAAATTTATTATTTATTTAAGAGAAGAATTTTTGGCTCGGAATCAATACCAAAATCCTTAAAGGAAGGACAAAATCTTTGGAACCAAATAAACTGTTTTTGTGTGTAATTTCATTAATTTTGAAGAGTTTTTAAGTATTGTTAAAGTCAGACAAAATTTTCTTTCATGTAAAGGTATCCATTTTTAAGTCGGATCACTTAACTATAAGGACAAAATTACTTCGTTGAAAAGTTTATCGAATTTTGCACAGGGAACAAACATTATACCAGAGAAATCCATCGTCTGTGCTTGGCAAAATTCGCATTCGTATTTTAAGGGCATGAAATCTTGAACTTAAATTTGAATTTTGAGTATGATCGATTAACAAATAAGGATTTTGCGGCTTAATTTTGTTGATCCATACACTGAAAAAAATAGTGACGTGAGGTCAAAGATTTTACGTCCTTAAATTGCAAATGTGAATTTTGCTTAGCATAGAAGACGCATTTCTCTGACATCAAGCTTTTTTCTTTGTCCAAAAGTCGATGAAATTTTCAATGAAGTCGTTTTGTCCTTATTGTGATTCGGCTTAAATTTGGGTATCCTAATATAAAAGAAAATTTCGTTGTACTAAGATCAACTTGACCTTTACATTTGTTGATTTTTTGCATCTTGGTTACAAAGACGTTTAACAATAGGAGCTGTTTCTTAACACTTTATTTTAAAGACGTTGTTTACTTGAAACATTGCATAATTTCTATTTGAAATCAAGTCTGAATATGAAAATTGAAGTTGTCGTTAAAAATGTTTAAATGGACTTTGATATCACATGAAGAAAAAAACTGCAAAAACAAATAAGCTGCAAAATTTGTTTCCTTGAATCAAGTACGCAAAACCTAAATTTAAAAGTGTATTGTGGCTTAAGTTTGTCCTTACTTTAATTATACACTTCTTTGGCTCGGAATCAATACCAAATTCATTAGCGTAAAGACAAAATCTTTGGAACCGCGCATGCTTTTTTTCGGTGTATATATGTAACTACATATTTCATCAATTAATTGAAATCCATATTTATGTGAATTTCAAAATTAACTTTAAATCCTTCGGATTTTATTTTTAGTTGGATTGTAATAAATTCTGCGAAGGATATGGTTGACTTAGCTAACGTAAAAAATTCCTTCACCCATTTACTTTCTTCAGTGTACCTACCCTGTGACATTGTCAGATTACATACCATTACTAACATTCAGTTTTACATCGATCTTCATTGAAATTTATCCTTGACAACTTGACCCTCATGAAATACAAGCGGCAAGTGTAAATATTTGGCAAAAACTCGCATTCACATTCCTCAACTTTATTTTGCTGCAATCTTTCAAAAAACTCTTATCTTAGCGCACTAGGAGGCTATGCTGTAAATCTTTCAATAAATTTCGTAGGTACCAGAAAAATCATTAATTATTGTCCTTTACAATGACAATCACTGTCATTGCCACGAAACTTTGAACACGAAATGTCTATCCGTGGTTGTTGTTGTTGTTGTTGTTGTGTTTTTGCATTTCGCCTACCCTTAAGTCCATCGTCGTCATCTCAGTGTCATGTGTGAGGGACAATGAGGATGTAAATAATCTGCCTGTCTGTCTGTGCTTTTTGGTCTTGGCATGTGACCATTTGCTGTTGGCTTTTTTCTTTCACTTGCTTGACTGTGAATGTCATCACACATAATAGTGTGCCACACATGCGTTTGAGGGTACCTACCCAAGGGACATAGATGCTGGTGGTGGGGTGTCATAGCGTATCGGGGTTTTATGAATTATTACCATGACAGGAGAGTATGAATTATACATCTGAGTAGCATGACTACTCTTCACTCCACAAAGAGGATGTCACAAAGATTGTGCATAATTATTGTTTCCTGCATGTGAATGCACAATAAGAAAAAATTGATTTCGGTATTGATGTCGAGCCAAAGATGCAGTTTGTTTAAAATAACAAAAATGGGAAAAACAAAAGTAGCGGAGAATTGAAGTAAGGATACATCAAGGACACAATTCTCTTTTAAATTTGAGTTTTGCTTACTTGATTCTAGGAATGCAATTTTAATTTATTAATTTTTTCACTGATATCGAGTCATTTAAAAACATGTTAACGACAACTTAAATTTCCAAGTTGCGACCAACAAGTGCATGGACGGACGGACACGTATATTCCGGAATTTATCGGGACAAACAGTCGCATTTTTCGAAAATATTTGCCCATATTGTATCACTTGGTAAATTTACATATATACAGGAGTAAGTTCGGCCGGGCCGAATCTTAAGTACCCAACACCATGTATCAAATATAATAGTTTCCCTAGAAAATTCTTTGTCGTAGCGGCTTACTTGACAATAACCAGATCAGTTCAACCAGTACGTTTCCCGAAAATACATTTAAAAATTTTACATTCAGTTTCAAGCACTTTTCATGATCAGTGCACCTTCTATATCGGTCTATATGGCGGTTGTAGAATCTAGACCCCAAATCGGAGGGCTGGTTTTTAAGGGGGCTATATCAAAACCTGTACCGATGCACAATATATTCAGCAAACCTATTTATAGTCCTAGAAAACTCCAGATTTTCAGGCAAATTGGATATAAACTATGGTTTCTAGAAGCCCAAGAAGTAACATCGGGAGATCGGTCTATATGGGGGCTATACCAAACCATGGACTAATAATCACCATTTTCGGCTAACCTCTTTATGGTCCTAAAATATCTCTAGATTTCCAATTTCAGACAAATTGGATAAAAACTACGGACTCTAGAAGCTCAAGAAGTAATATCGGGAGATCGGTCTATATGGGGGCTATACCAAAACATGGACCGATAATCACTATTTTCGGCACACCTCTTAATGGTCCTAAAATACCACTAGATTTCCAATTTCGGGCAAATTGGATAAACACTACGGTTTGTATAAGCCCAAGACCTCAAATCGGGAGGTCGGTTTATATGGGGACTATATCAAAACCTGGACCGATATAGCCCATCTTCGAACTTGATCTGCCTGCAGACAAAAGGCAAGTTTGTGCAAAATTTCAACACGATTGCTTCATTATTGAAGACTGTAGCGTGATTACAAAAGACAAACAGACAGATAGACGGACATAGGTTAGGTTTTGTTAGGTTAGGTGGCAGCCCGATGTATCAGGCTCACTTAGACTATTCAGTCCATTGTGATACCAGATTGGTGAACTTCTCTCTTATCACTGACTGCTGCCCGATTCCATGTTAAGCTCAATGACAAGGGACCTCCTTTTTATAGCCGAGCTCCACATTGCAGTGGAACCACTTAGAGAAGCTTTGAAACCCTCAGAAATGTCGCCAGCATTACTGAGGTGGGCCTATTTCGCATCAGACTTGGGGGTTGTTATATGTTAGTGTCACTAAAGAGTCATTGGTAGTGATAGGGATAAAATCGAACTTTGAAATGTTGGCAAGGAGTATAGACTTGACTTATAATTTGTAAAAATACATTTCGCGGAAAAACGTGAATTTGAAACACACCGAAATATCGATTTCCGACTATATAAAGTATATATATATTTTTGATCAGGGAGACATACTAAGTCGATATAAGCATGTCCGTCTGTCTGTCGGTTGTAATCACACTACAGCCTTCAATAATGGCGCTAGCATCCTGTAATTTGGCACAGATTCGTCTTTTGTTTGCAGACAGGTCAAGTTCGAAGATGGGCTATATCGGTCCAAGTTTTGATATAGTCCCTATATAAACCGACCTCCCGATTTGGGGTCTTGGGCTTATAAAAACTGTAGTTTTTATCCAATTTTCCTGAAATTGGAAATCTGGAGGTATTTTATGACCATCAAAATGTGTACCGAAAATGGTGCCTATCGGTCCATGTTTTGGTATAGCTCCTATATGGACCGATTTCCCGATTTTGCTTCTTGGATCTAGAAAGTGTATTTTATATACGATTTGCCTGAAATTGGATATCTAGAGGTATTCTAGGACCATAAAGAGGTGTGCCGAAAATGGGGTGTATCGGTCCATGTTTTGATATAGCCCCCATATAGACTGATCTCCCGATTTTACTTCATGGGCTTCTATAATCCGTAGTTTCAGTCCAATTTACCTGAAATTTGAAATCTAGAGGTACTCTGGGACCCCAAAGACATGTTCCGAAAATGGTGAGTACCGGTCCATGTTTTGATATAGCCACCATATAGACCGATCTCCCGAATTTACTTCTTGGTCTTCTAGAATCCGTAGTTTTTACCCAATTTGCCTGAAATTGGAAATCTAGAGGTATTCTAGGAAAATAAAGAGATGTGCCGAAAATGGGGATTATCGGTCCATGTTTTGATATAGCCCCCATATATACCGATCTCCCGATTTTACTTCTTGGGCTTCTAGAACCCGTATTTTTTACCCAATTTGCCTGAAATTGGAAATCTAGAGGTATTCTAGGACCATAAAGGGGTGTGCCGAATATATTGAGTATCGGTACAGTTTTTGATATAGCCCCCCTTATAAACCGGCCCTCCGATTTGGGGTCTAGATTCTAGAACTACAATTAAATGTGCTGAATACTGTGTGTATCCTTCCATGTTTTGGTATAGCCCCCATTACACCGAACTCCCGATTTAACTCCTAGGGTTTCTAGAAATTGTGGTTTTTATCCGATTTGCCACAAATTGAAAATATACTGGCATTTTAGACCCATAACAAAGTGTAAATGATTTAGTTCTATCGGTCCATTTGGTAAGGCCTCCATATAGACCGATTTCATTTATTGAGGGTATAGAAGGCGCACTGATCATGAAAATTGCTTGAAACTGAATGCAAAATTTCCAGATTTTACTTCTCGTAGTCATTTAAATAATTGGGATGAAAATTCACAGATTTTAGATTTCAAATCTAGGCGTTATTTCATCATTTTCTTGTACTTACAAGAGATGTTTATGATTCCTCTAAAACTCAAACAAAAAATGGTTCTTATAAACTCAGAATCTGATCTAGTCTTCATAGGTAAAATCTTTACATTTATCTGTGGGAAGCGTACTGGTTGAACTGATCTGGAAAATATCTGTCATCAAACCCCCTTGAAATTTTCAAAGGAAACTATTATATTTGATTCATAGTGGTGGGTATTTAAGATTCGGCCCGGCCGAATATATACTTGTTGGGCTAGAAAGCCTTAAGTACTAATATGCCTTTGTATTTTATTTTTATTTTTTCATACTTAATTGCATGTTCGAATGAAATAAATATCAGCAATAAGAAATGTCATTAAACTAAACAATTTTCGTTATAATTTTCCCTGTGTATCTATATTACTTTAACGATGTATACATTCATTTCATATCTTTACAGTCGCCCAGTCGTCTGGAAGCGGCCGGCTCCTCCAGCGAACATACCACAGGACGCCAATTGCAACGGGTACTACATTATTCGATGACACCATGCATGGCAGGCGTTTTAAGGTCAGAGTGTGCCCTACACGAAGTTGACTGTGATGAAGTCTATCCTGGTATCTACATTGGTGATGCGTAAGTTAATGAACATCAGAGTGAATTGTAATTTTTGTTTTCATTTGCCATAATTAAATCTTTTCAATGTCTTCGTATAGAGCATCAGCTAAAAATAAGACTTTCCTGCGCATGAAAGGTATTACACATGTCTTGAATGCAGCCGAGGGTTGTCGCTATGGCCAGGTAGATACAGGACACAGCTATTATCGTGATATGCCAAGTATAAGGTATGTTTTTTTTTTTTTTTGATGTGAGTGTCCCTAAAATTTTATGACATCTCATTATTCATTTGTCATTAATTCATGTGTAACATAAATGCATTTAATTTCGTGGAAAAAATGTTGGATTTTTTTTTAGAATTTTTAATTTCATGTAGTGACATTAGTTTTGGGGTTCCTTCTTTTTTAGTTAAGTATAAATTTGTTTGGTTTGATACTAGAGGTCTGCACAATTCCATTTGTAAATGTAGAGTACACGTGTACTTGCTACATGAGTACATCTATTTGAGAGAGTCGCAAAACAATTGGTACACATTTTAATGAACACCAAAAGCCACGAGTAACTTCTTGTTGCTACTCTTATGTCTTCACTACCAACAAACACATATTCCTCTTTCTCTCTTATTGAAGTGTACTCAGAGTGATCACGTCGAATATGTTGCGAGAACAAAACTTCATAGAGTACTCCATGTACCACGTGCAGTTTCAGAAATACAAAAAAAAAAACAGTTACTCTCCATAATATATGTTTCGGTTTGTTATAAAGAACGGCAAACGTTAAGGTAAGTGTGTGACATACATAAATATATGAAATATGTGACATACATACATATCTATGATTAATAATAATGGAAAGTTTTGCTTCGTACATAACTGAGAAATACTTGTGGTACCACGTGAAGTGAAGAGAATCCATGTTGTACTTTTTCTCAAGTAACTGCATTTTTATTGTTCCTTTTTTTCGGAACACATATTGTTTCGGATAAGTACTTGGTGGTATTTGACAAGCAAGTGTTCTCTTCACTTCACTATTTGCGCTCTGAGAGAAAGAAGAAAGATGTACTATATTCGACGGCGAATTGCATACATGTAGTGAAAAGTTATTCGATGCAGACCTCTATTTGATACGGTCAAGGGTTACATACACATAGGAAAATGTGGATCGTTTCTCCGACCCTTTAAATAACTCTAGATATATTTTTAATATGGCTGAAATTTTAAGACGATATAGAAATGTGTCTATAACTCTCTGTTGTAATTATGTTACAGGCTTCAAAAATGGAGATGTACTTCTACAATTTTTTCTCAGAACAGTTTTCGTCCGCAGGTTAAGATTGAATATGGAGTAGGATAAATATATCAACAGCCATTGTGACATACAGTGGTGGTATCACAATGTACTCTCAGTGTTGGCAATGTTGGCTATGTCAGTCAAAGTTTTAATAAAGCCACAACAAACCAATAAAATTGATTCAATTAAAAAATCAATTGGTCCAATTGTTTTTTTTTTTACAAAATTTATTAAATCAATTAAATTTTTGACTGAATATTTTTCCAACTTCTATTAATATTTTAATTACAAAAATTTTATTAATATATTTACACCCAAAACAAGTAAATCTACCATTCTGTTTGGATCATATCAAAATATGTTCCAGACTATATAAAGTATACATATTCTAAATCGGGCCGAAGTTCTTAGATTTGCTTGAAATTTAAGATCTAGAGGTATTTTAGGTCCTTAAAGAGTTATGCCAAATTTTGTATATATCAGTCTATGTGTTGATATATTCTTCATTTAGACCGATTTCCCAATTTGACTTCCTGAGAGCATGGGAACTAAAGGGCTGCACGAAATTGTCGTGAGTCACGTAATTGAAAAGATGCTCATGTTTTCAGACAGGTCGCTAAGGTAAATTACTCAAAAAATTATTCGCGAGTCACGATGTTTTTCGTGAGTCACGGTATTTTTCCTGAATCACGAGATTTCCGTGCGTGAGTACAAACTTTCTTTTCGTGAGCGTGCGTGAGTCCTACCAAACAATACCGTGCATGAGTAAGGTTTTTCCGTTGTGAGTGTCCGTGAGTAAAATAGTACGCAGATGCACACCTCAAATGGTAACAACAATATTTATACGATTTACTTGCCATGGAATCGGGCAGCACTCAGTGATAAGAGAGAAGTTCACCACTGTGGTATCACAATGGACTGAATAGTCTAAGTGAGCCTGATGCATCGGGCTGCCACCTAACCTATACGATTTACTCGAAATTGCAAATCCAGAGATCTTTTTTTTTCGATCCATAAGGAGATATGCAAAATTTGGTGTGGACCGATCGCCCAATTGAAACCACAATTTTTATCCGATTTGTTCAGTTCTAATAATGACTACCGTTCACAATCGAATTACTTTGATGTTGAAAAAAGGCTTGCCTCCTTAGCTCTTGATCGTTTTGTATAGAACCGACATGAACCAATTTTCGCAGAATAATAGAGGGCCAAATAACTCATTTGCAATCACGGTTTCCACAGTTAGTAGAATTAAACCAAAATTGGAAGTTTTTTTACTCTTTCTATCACGATGGACTGAATAGTCTAAGTGAGCCTGATACATCGGTCTGCCACCTAACCTACTCATTGGAAGATTGGTAGAATTTATGATGTTTTGGTAGATTTTGCGAAATATTCCTCTCCAACTAAGAGGTACTTCATAAATTTTCTATAGAAATAAAATGTTGACAACATTTTCTATTTTTACAAAAAACAAAATAAAATGTTGACAAAATTTTCTATCCAAAAAAAAAAAAAAAAATTTACAAAACTTTCTGAAGAAAAAATTTTTTGCAAAATAATATTTTTTGTTTGGTAGTTTTTGGTGAAATTTTCCCGGTGATTTCAACAGACGGACGGACGAATGGATGGACGGACATCACTAGATAGATTTCACCCAGACCCAGAATATATATACTTTATAGGGTCTGAGACCAATATTTCAATGTGATACAGAATGATAATGTTAGTATGGTGGTGTGAATATTGCATTCGTGGTAACACACTGAAATGTCGATTCCAGACCAAATAAAATATATATTTGATCAGTGTGAAATTCCAAGGCGATCTAACAATGTCTGTCTCTCTAGCTAGATATTTGTCTGTCAGTCTGTCTGTTCAATCATGCTACAACCTTTAAATATCGTTCTCAACTTTGGCAACGAAGTGCGAAGATATAGTAAGTATATCAATCCAGTTTTTGGTATGGTCTCCATATAAGTCGATCCTCCAATTTGACTTGTTGAGCTTCTAGAAGTCGAAATTTCGATCCGGTAGAAGGTGGAAATTTCTTCTTTATGGCCTGAATCTAAAAATAAACTTTCTCTCTCATGCGCTTTCGAATATTTGGGTATAAATCTACAACATGTGAAAAAGCTTATGCCATATAATAGCAATTCTTCTCACTAATTTCCCGTCTCTAAGGTTCATCCAAAATCATTATAGAAGGATATACTCAAAAACTATTGTCAAATATTTATCCATTTTCGTTTTGTTGTTATTAATTTATTTCTAAATTTATTTTTATTTACAAAAATTCGCGTGCTGCTGCTCTCACCCACCCACCAACCATTGACACAATTCTTTACCATCCGCACTCAAATTCATAATGATTTTTATATTTGGCATTTAATTTATTCGATTCATTTGCCATGTGAATATTGCATTTGAATTGGTAATTTAAATAATTTCTTGTCAAAATTTACGCCACCATTATGCACATTAACATTTGGTGTGAAAAAAAAATCATTTGTGAAAACCATTTTGAATTTGTGTATTGAAAATTGAATTACCAAAAACAAATATATGCGAGAATAGAAGAAACAACAAAGATACTTATTTCAGATACATGGGCTTCCCAATGGTTGATGCACCCACAACAGATATTTCGCGGTATTTCTATGTGGCGGCCAAATTCATCGACAGTGCCATTAGTAGCGGAGGTAAAGTATGAATAGATTTAAGATTATTTTTAATGTAATTATTTTTACATTTAACATAGTGTATTCATTTCTTATATGCGGATATTTTCACTGTCGAATGACTTTGAAGTAAAGTCAATCCCCCCTGTTCTGGTTTACGAATCGCAAAAACCATTATTTTTCGAACCGCTACAATATAAAATTCGAAATTTTCACAAACTGTTGCTATCGAAAAAAAAATAATTGTAAAAATGTCATGTCTAAAGACTTATCGGTTGACGGTTTATTGGCAAATCAAAATTTTTTGCGAATTCGTAAACTAGACAGGGGAATATATATTAATGTAAACTTAAACTTTTTTCGATTTAAAGAAATAATCTATAAATAAACTCAGATCTGGAATTTTAAGGAAACGGCGTTATTACTTAATATCAGGCCATTTATTTATTATATGCCCCCGTATTTTTTTAATCTAGAATTCTTGGTAATATTCTGAGCCGATCTTGATAAGTCTGCCCTCACGGACGAAAAAGACTGTTTTTCATATGTTTGGGTGTAAAAATTATATGTTTGGAACTCAAATTGTTTAACACAATATTTTTAAGTGCAAGCATAAAATGTTCACAAAATTGGAATAACATGTTTTGGACATATATGTTAATATGTTACAACATAATATGTTTGGGACATAAAATGTTTGTAAATATTTTATGCTTGGATGCAAACATATATTAATTTAGAAATAGCCTAGGCTAGGTTAAAGTGGCAGCCCGATTAAGATTCAGGCTCACTTAGACTATTCAGCCCATTGTGATACCACATTAACATAAAGTACCTATTACATATGGGCACTTCTAGTTTTAACCGCTGAACCTTCTCGATTATTTTCTTCTGTTGAACAAACCAGATTGTTCCGAAAACATTAACAGACTGCTTAAGTTAACGTTTTCCAGGTCCGCAAGTAATCTGAAGCTATATGCCCCTAAAATTTGCTTACGCCTTACACAAAATGCAGGCCACTCACACAAGATTATTATACTTCGCACCAATAGTTTTTGCAAAATCGCCTATCAGGCAGCGACCCGTTATAGCAGATATCAGGAGTGATATCTGGCGTCTCGAGAACACTAGCATATCTAGTGTGCGGTTTAAGTTTAAATGGGGCCATATTTGCTTGGTGTCGTTACAACCTTTGCAATTCTCCCATCGAACATTTGCCATCATGACGGCCTTCTCACACAGTAAGAGCTTGCAGGTTGTCAGAGGCATACACCCAGAAAAAAGTGACCCCTTCTTTAAGTTAAAATGAACTCATTGTGAAGAAAGTTGAACTTCGTATAGCGCCAAAGCCATTTTTATTTGTTTGAACGATGTGATTTTCGTAGAAATTAGGAATAATGTATTCCATATATTAGTTAACATTTTCCTATATTTATGTACCACTATACTACAGAATGAAAAAATTTAACTAATTTGAATTCATATATGGAATGATTTTATTGAAATTTTTTCATTCATTTCGAAAAATCTTACACATTTGTGGTGAAACTTTTACTTCATAATTAGAACTGCTTACCTTCGTTTTTAAATACAATTTTATTTATTTCTATAAGCAATTTTATCTTCAATAAAAGACATGTTTTATTAATATATTGAATATATTTATTAAGAATCAACAGCATCGAATCTCTTTGAAATATTAGTTTATTATTCCACTATTTCCAATTTCCGTGTGATATTATCAACTGTAAAACGCACGTTTTCTTCTTCTTGTACTTTTCACTTTTAATAAGTTGCTGCCTAACGATTTTGTCCTCCTTTTACAATTTCAATACCTACAAATATAAAAAATCATAAAACATTTTTGTTGCAAAAGGTTAGCGTCACTGAATATTACCTGATAATTGAAGATTCCAAAATGAAGACAAATGAAAGGGTTGTTATTCTGCTGGTGTTTTCTTTCTTTATACACTATCACGAACATTGATAGATTTATTTAAAAAAAACGAAAATTTTTCTCACTAATTTAAAATAACAAATATTTTATATATTTTATTTGTTATTTATTATATTATTTTACCATATTATTTTTTAACAATCTCTCCGTATACCAAAACAACGCGATTCCAACTAAAAAACAACCGACGCGCAAATATATCGATTACACCCATGCGCAAACACATCGATTACGATGACAGGTATCGATTACAGGTAGACAATAGAAATTTAGGAAAATTTCCTATATTCTAACAAGTGTGTTTCCTTAAGTTTTGAAAGGATTGCATACTTCTTAGTACGAATGAACTAAAATATTTTTCTATGCCAAGTGTTGTTCGTATGTATGAAAAACTTTCTATTAAAGGGTGATTTGTTAAGAGCTTGATAACTTTTTTTTTAAAAAAAAACGCATAAAATTTGCAAAATCTCATCGGTTCTTTATTTGAAACGTTAGATTGGTCCATGACATTTACTTTTTGAAGATAATTTCATTTAAATGTTGACCGCGGCTGCGTCTTAGGTGGTCCATTCGGAAAGTCCAATTTTGGGCAACTTTTTCGAGCATTTCGGCCGGAATAGCCCGAATTTCTTCGGAAATGTTGTCTTCCAAAGCTGGAATAGTTGCTGGCTTATTTCTGTAGACTTTAGACTTGACGTAGCCCCACAAAAAATAGTCTAAAGGCGTCAAATCGCATGATCTTGGTGGCCAACTTACCGGTCCATTTCTTGAGATGAATTGTTCTCCGAAGTTTTCCCTCAAAATGGCCATAGAATCGCGAGCTGTGTGGCATGTAGCGCCATCTTGTTGAAACCACATGTCAACCAAGTTCAGTTCTTCCATTTTTGGCAACAAAAAGTTTGTTAGCATCGAACGATAGCGATCGCCATTCACCGTAACGTTGCGTCCAACAGCATCTTTGAAAAAATACGGTCCAATGATTCCACCAGCGTACAAACCACACCAAACAGTGCATTTTTCGGGATGCATGGGCAGTTCTTGAACGGCTTCTGGTTGCTCTTCACTCCAAATGCGGCAATTTTGCTTATTTACGTAGCCATTCAACCAGAAATGAGCCTCATCGCTGAACAAAATTTGTCGATAAAAAAGCGGATTTTCTGCCAACTTTTCTAGGGCCCATTCACTGAAAATTCGACGTTGAGGCTCGTTAGTAAGTGTATTCATGATGAAATGTCAAAGCATACTGAGCATCTTTCTCTTTGACACCATGTCTGAAATCCCACGTGATCTGTCAAATACTAATGCATGAAAATCCTAACCTCAAAAGAATCACCCTTTATAAAGGAAGTCGCAATTATCATTTTATAAGAAATTTTACTAATTTTGAGGAAACTTGGTTTTAGTTCGGTTTTTGTTTATTTTTACGAATGCTTTGTTATCGGTGAATAAAATTTTATTTTTCAGTAGTAAATTCTTATACCCAGCGAAGAAAATAGTATGAGTAAAATTCCATGCCTTATTCTAGTTAATGAACTATTCCTAACTGCTTACAGTTTAGGATTTTTTTACTGAAACGAGTAAATTTTATTATTTTTCACAAAAATTTACCTTGATGGAAATAAAATGGATAAACTATATTGATGAAATTTTTTTCCTTTAGTTTCGAAGGCACTTTTTTCTGGGTGTACCAACAGATTCTAGTTCCCCTGGAATATGTAAGGTAGTTCCTAGCCTTGCCAGGCACCCATATTAGGTGAATATTGTACTACTCAGCCATCTCATTGAGAGATTTGCGACAGTCGGTGGCCGTTTTCGAGTTGAGGAACACAGAGTCCAAGGATTTTATTGCAGGTTGACTGTCTGAGTATAAATTAATGCCAATATTGCTTGGAGCATTACTTCTCAGCCAATTCACCACTTCTCTTATTGCTAATATTTCAGCCTGAAAAACACTACAGTGATTAGGTAATCTTTTCGCTATTCGAAGTTCCAGATCTTTAGAATAAACTCCGAAAACCACTTGGCCATCCAATTTGGAGCCATCGGTGTAGAAATCTATATATCTTTTATTCCCCGGGGTCCGTGTACACCACGCCTCACTGTTGGGAATTAGAGTCTCAAACTTTTTGTCGAAAAGTGGTCTCGCCAAAGTGTAATCCACTACGTTAGATACATTTGGCATTATTTTGAGGACCGAACTGTGACCGTAACTTTTTTCCGACTACAGCGATAGCTCGCGCAACCGCACAGCCGTTGTTGCAGCTGACTGTTTGACCAAAATGTCTGAAGACAATATATGCAGTATGACATTAAGGGAATTTGTTCCTGTCTTGCTGAATGCGCTTGAGATACACAAGCACGCCATACGCTGAACTTTGTCTAAACTTGTCGGCTGGTGATGTGCCGGCCACCAGACTACAACAATATAGCATTATAGGTCTAACCACTGCCCTGTATAGCCAATGCACAATTTTTGGTTTTAGTCTCCACTTTTTCCCTATTGCCTTTTTGCACGGGTATAAAGCTACCGTTGCTTTCCTCGCCCTTTCTTCAATATTAAGCTTAACGTTCAGCTTCCTGTCCAAAATAACGCCAAGGTATTTTGCACACTCACTAAAGGGAATTTCAATACCCCCTTAAAAAATGGGCCTAGCCGTGGGAGTTTTGCGATCCTTGCAGTACATGACTAGTTCTGTCTTTGCAGGATTTACCCCAAGATCATTATATTTCGCCCATTTCTCAGTCATCCGGAGGGCTCTCTGTATAATATCTTTAACTGTTGATGGGAATTTTCCCCTGACTGCTAGCGCCACATCATCTGCGTATGCCACCACTTGTATCCTTTCTTTTTCTAGGGAAACCAGAAAGTCGTTTATAGCAACATTCCAAAGAAGAGGTGATAGAACTACTCCTTGAGGAGTGCCTCTGTTGATCCGGTTCCGTGGTTGATCCATTTCCCGTGGGGATGTTACACAACTGATTTTTGAGGGTGCGTGTGTTGAAATCACTCTTAAAGGTTAAAGTGGTAGCATGACTAAGTTTCAGGCTCACTAAGACTAGTTAGTCTAAGTGCTATAATATGTTTGCGCAGTGCAAACAAATTTTTGTTTGAACACACCCTGAATGGATATCGATACAGAATACAGAATTCATTGATAATGGAATTTTTGTTGCTAAAACTCCAAGATATGGATGTAAACGAAATGTGGTTTCAAGAGGATGGTACTGCGGTCGAAAAAGGGATTTATTGAAAGAACATTTCAACCACAACATTATTTCATGAAATGGACTGGTGAATTTGCCTCCGCGTTTGTGTGATTTTACGCTACTCGATTATTTTTTGTGGGGATACCTGAAGTCATTCCCTACAAAAATAACAAGTATATACGGCCGTAAGTTCGGCCAGGCCGAAGCTTATGTACCCTCCATCATGGATTGCGTAGAAACTTTTTGTGTGATTGGACCAATTTTGGTATGGTTATTAGCGACCATATACTAACACCACGTTCCCAATTTGAACCGGATCGGATGAATTTTGCTCCTCCAAGAGGCTCCGGAGGTCAAATCTGGAGAACGTTTTATATGGGGGCTATATATAATTATGGACCGATATGGACCAATTCTGGCACGCTTGTTAAAGATCATATACTAACACCATGTTCCAAATAACAACCGGATTGGATGAAATTTGCTTCTATTTGAGGCTTCGCAAGCCAAATCTGGAGATCGGTTTATATGGGGTCTATATATAATTATGGACCGATGTGGACCAATTTTTGCATGGTTGTTAGAGACCATATACCAACATCATGTACCGAATTTCAGCCGGATCGGATGAAATTTGCTTCTCTTTGAGGCTCCGCAAGCCAAATCTGGGGATCGGTTTATATGGGGGCTATATATAATTATGGACCGATGTGGACCAATTTTTGCATGATTGTTAGAGACCATATACCAACATCATGTACCAAATTTCAGCCGGATCGGATGAAATATGCTTCTCTTAGAGGCTCCACAAGCCAAATCTGGGGATCGGTTTATATGGGGGCTATATATAATTAAGGACCGATATGGACCAATTTTTGCATGATTGTTAGAGACCATATACCAACATCATGTACCAAATTTCAGCCCGATCGGATGAAATTTTCTTCTCTTTGAGGCTCTGCAAGCCAAATCTGGGGATCGGTTTATATGGGGGCTATATATAATTATGGACCGATGTGGACCATATTTTGTATGGTTGTTAGATACCATATACCAACACCATGTGCCAAATTTCAGCCGGATCGGATGAAATATGCTTCTGTTAGAGGCTCCACAAGCCAAATCTGATGGTCCCTTTATATGGGGGCTATACGTAAAAGTGGACCGATATGGCCCATTTTCAATACCATCCGACCTACATCGATAACAACTACTTGTGCAAAGTTTCAAGTCGATAGCTTGTTTCGTTCGGAAGTTAGCGTGATTTCAACAGACGGACGGACGGACGGACGGACGGACATGCTTAGATCGACTCAGAATTTCACCACGACCCAGAATATATATACTTTATGGGGTCTTAGAGCAATATTTCGATGTGTTACAAACGGAATGACAAAGTTAATATACCCCCATCCTATGATGGAGGGTATAAAAATGGAAGTTATTCTAAAGGCACGACTTTAAGAGCACTTCCTAAAATGTACTACCAAAGATGTTCTTTATTTTAACTACACAGGAAGTTCATTCGAGCAAATTTTTTCATAAATCGCTTTTTTCTCATATTTTTATTAGGATTTTTTTTGTTTCAAATAGGTTAAAAACAAATTAAGAATTAATAAAATGGTACAAGTTATTTAAATTTTGCCGATAAAACTGCTAAATCAATTCTAGGAAAAGTACGAAATTGTGAAAATATTTGATGTCAAACGTTTCAGACAAGCATTAGAATACATTACAAAATCATAAAAATTTTTAAAAATTATTTATTAGTAAAAATATCACAATATTTCTTAATTCACATCGAAAACACTGAATTCGCATTACACTTTAAGAAGTGATGCAAATTCAGTGCAACGGCTGTTGAAATGGTGGACATCCGTCCTGTGACAACCCCATGTTAAATTCATCGCTTTCGCACTAATTTAGCATCACCTCCGGATCCAAAAAGAACGTTTTCACTACTATTTTAGCGACACTTTTTGCTGGGTTAGTTTACGTAGATAAACCAGCAACGATTGTCGCTTTAAAAACGAATATTCAACGTGTCATTACTGAATACGTCCTCAAATGCTTGAAAATTTGGTCAAAAATTGGTCCTCTACAATGACCTTTGTGCAAACTACTCGTGACAGCGATATGCCCGAAATGACAAGAAATTATTTCCCAAATAAAATTTTTTGCCAATCCATAAATTGGCATGTGTTTTATCTAAATTTCAAACTCTTAGAAATACACCCTATAGCATCAATATTGTTTATATCTTTCGCCCGCACAGAAAAACATATCAAGTTTAATTGTTTTTCAATTAATAAATTAATTGATACAACAAACTTTTTAATCAAGATGCAATTAAATTTAAAATTTTTATTTTTAATTAAAAAATAAATTAATATAAATACACACAAAAAAATAATTCTTTCCTCCCAAACGAAATTTTAGACAAACAAAGTTCGTTTCTCATTTGCTTTTCGTTGAAAGGAAGTGTATTTGGAAGAAAAGTATATACTTTTTGTGATAAACGTTTATTCTTTTCCAGGATGTAAAAACAATTTCATAAAGACTAACTCAAAAAAAAATTTTTTCTGGCTAATTGCATTTTCCATCACATCTTTCTCACTTCCACGAAGTTTTTTAGTTCTTTGCACCTTTTTCTGTAATACAAACTATGTAGAAGAAATTATACGATTTTATAAATTTTTTTACCTTTCGCCTGGACGGAGAATCGAACCGCGGACCATGCAATTTGTAAGCCAACACACTATCCACTGAGCTATGTCGCCGTTATTGTCATCAATAGACAATTACCTATATAAGTTATATTTATATAGCATAGCTTGCGGCGCCCACGAGCCGATTAAACAAAGTGGGTTCGATCCCTGCTTCGACAAAAGTTTTTTTTTTTTTATTTTTTTTTACATATTTCCAGATATGTTAGGAAGTTTCCGAAAAAAATGTTCAACATTACATTGTAGTATATTAAATTTTGAACTGTAAAATGTGTCTTATTAAAAAACTAAAGTCAGAAAAGAACAGTGTTTGATATAAACGAAATGGACTGTGTTGTTGGTTCAAAAATAACTTTATTAAAAAAATTAACACTTTGTAACAAACGAATTTTTTTTGTGATAAAAGTATATACTTTTCGAAGCAATTCAAAAAACTCTAACAAAAGAAAAACGTTTTCGGTAAACGTTTTCCAAACGTTTTTTTTTGCGTGTAGCTTTTTAAACAAACTCGGAGGTCAGTTAAAAATTTTTTTAAATCAAACTAAAAACACAAAGTCGGATAACAAAGTAATTGAAAATAGTTTCGTTTTTAATTGAACAAATCAACATCAATTTAATTTTTAATTGAATCAACATCAATTTAATTTTTAATTGATTCAATTAAAAAATTATTAGAAATTATCAAATGAATTAATTTTTTAATTAAATATTTTTTATGCCAAATTAAAACTGTGATTGATACTATTATTTTCGTGATTGAAGACATTTCCATTAAAAATTAATTGGATCAATTAATTTCGTGATTGAATCAGAAAAAATTTTTTGTGCGCGTTATGCACCCATATGGACCATTTTTTGCATGGTTGTTAAGGTACTAACAATCTGAACGAAATTTCAAGCGGTTCGCATGGAATTTGGACTTCCTAGTGTATCCGGAAGTAAAATCTGGGGGTCGGTCTTAAATGGCCCATTTGCAATACCCTCCAACCTACATCAAGAAAAACTACTTGTGCCAAGTTTTAAGTCGATAGCTGGTTTTGATCGGAAGTTAGCGTGATTTTAAAAGATGGATGGACATTGCTAGATTGACTCAGAAAATGAAAATATATATATATATATATATATATATATATATATATATATATATATATATATATATATATATATATATATATATATATATATATATATATATATATATATATATATATATATATATATATATATATATATATATATATATATATATATATATATATATATATATATATATATATATATATATATATATATATATATATATATATATATATATATATATATATATATATATATATATATATATATATATATATATATATATATATATATATATATATATATATATATATATAAAGTTTAATTGTAAATGTAGAATTTCATTTGGTCGATTTTTAATGAGGATAAGGGCTATTTCAATGGCTATGTTAGTGGTTTTTAAAGTATAATTGGTCCCTTAATTTTTTTTATAAAAATAAGCTAAATCTTATACAGAAATTACTAAATATAAATCCTAATATTTTTTTTTAATTTCCCCATAGGTAAAGTGTTGGTACACTGTTTGGTTGGCATGTCCCGTTCTGCAACATGCGTTTTAGCCTATCTGATGATCTGCCGAAAAATGTCAGCCGTCGATGCCATACGCAAAGTACGCATGCATCGTGATATTCATCCCAATGATGGTTTCCTACAACAATTGGCTGATCTTGATATGGAACTGAAACGTAAAAATCTCTATCCCTATTAATCGAAAATCAAACAAAGAAAAATCCAAAAAATCCCAAAAAAACCAAAATCACCCTCACACATGCATATTTAATAATAATAGTTACGAGTATATATTTATAATAACAATAATATATACACACTTCCATAAACAAATATATATTTACTAGTATGTAAAATTGAAAAACAAAAAACATACAAAACACCTAGTGATCTAGTAATGAGACCATTTTATTCGACCATTCTGGACTGTGACTTAACTCTACGGACAATTTGACTGGAGAAAGAAAAAAACAAAACAACAAACAAAATACAAAACAAAAACGATCTTTTTGAACTTATTTTATAGAAATAATAACCCAAAACAAAACAAAAAAAAATGCAAAAAAAAACTAAAACAATATTATTTTTTTGTGTAGTATTTTATTAATAATTAATATTTTTTTGTATTATTTAAAAATATATTTTTAACCCAAAAAAAAAAAAAAAAAAACAATGGTATATGAATATATTACAACTAATATATGAACAAAAACAATAATAATGCATAATAAAATAAAGTGAAGCAACAAGTATTTAGAGCAAAACATTGTAACTAAATGAACTAATAAAGCAAACAAAAAATGAAATAAGAAAGAATACAAGTCGCATAAAAGCAATGACTACCACACACACATATATATCCACATTTATCCATATTTATCCACACATATATCCTCAATACAAAAATAAAAAAAAAAAAATATGTATTCCAAAGTAATTTGTTAAAGTCCAAAATATATAGCCACTTGCTGCATACTTAGTGAAAGTAGTGTAACGATTTGCCACAACAAAGTCTCTAAAGCTATGCCTGAGCTATGAAAGAGGGAACAGTGGCGTTTGTGACTTTTTTCGATATACTTTTTTTTCTTCGAAATTTGATTTTATTCGAAAATCTGAAAGAGTACCAAAAATGGAATTTTGAAAAAATTATGTTGCATTTTATACAACACCAAAATAGCTGAAATGTTTTACTAGAACAATGAAAGAAAACAGTAATAAAGTATATATTTATTATAAATTATTGTTGAAAATATTTTTTTTTTAATTTTATGGTTTTCATTTTTAATATTTATATCGATGTGTATTTAAGTAAGTACATGGTGACTACAATATATTTTTTTATTTTTTTATGTATATGAAACATTTTATCGCCCAAAGTTAGTCCTACACTGAAAAAAAAACAGTGAACCCACCAGGAAGAAAAATTTTGGTTAATTTTAGAAAATTTAGATTACTTTTAGAAATTTTTAACTAAAAAGTATTACAAACGCTGACATCACACCGATATAATAAACATAAGAAAATATGTTTCGACGAATTCAAGAAAATTTGGTAGACATAATTAATTTTTTCACTTGTTATGCTTAGTACTAAGTTCGTTGCTGCGAAAAACGTATATCTTAAAAAATCTCCGTAAATAGGGTCTCAAACCCAGGGCTGTTAACTTGCGAAATAATATGCTTGCCTATTTTTTCGTGCGAAAATTCCAGGGTTGTAGAAATATGCGTCTGAAAATGCTCAAAACAAAGATTTCGCATTTATTCCGCGCTAACGTTTTTTTATATGGACTATAACAGTTTTTCGTGCGAAAACGTGATCTTAGTACTAAGCTTTATAAAAAATTTTGTAGTTTGAAGGAAAAAATCGAGTTCAAAATTGCCAGAATTTCTTTAGTGCCATCCGAAGTTCAAGAAGGACGCATTTGTAGTAAAATTTACAAATTTAAAGAAATAATGAACTAATTTGTCAGAAGTACGAATTTAGTAAATATTTATGCTTCATTTGTGTGTATTTATACCCTTCACCATTACTGTGGTACAGGGTATAATAAGTTTGTGCATTTCTATGTAACGCCAAGAAGGAGTAATCATAGACCAACCTTTTAGTATACGGATCGGCTTAGAATTAAATTCTGAGTCGATTTAGCGATGTCCGTCTGTCTGTCCGTCTGTCTGTTGATGTATTTTTGTGTGCAAAGTACAGCTCGCAGTTTTAGTCCGATTGTCCTAAAATTTGGTATAGGGTCCTGTTTCGGCTCAAAGACGATCCTTATTGATTTTGGCAAAAATCGGTTCAGATTTAGATATAGCTGCCATATATATTTTTCACCGATTTGGTCATAATTGGCGTGTATATCAACCGATCTTCCTCAAATTCCGTACATCCGAATATTTTATGAGTCTCGAAAAACTTGCAAAATATCAGCAAAATCGGTTCAGATTTAGATATATCTCCCATATATAGCTTTCGCCCGATTTACACTCATATGACCACAGAGGCCAATGTTTAACTCCGATATAGTTGAAATTTTGCACAGAGAGTAGAATTAGCATTGTTGCTATGCGTGCCAAATTTGGTTGAAATCGGTTCACATTTAGATATAGCTCCCATATATATGTTTTTCTGATTTCGACAAAAATGGTCAAAATACCAACATTTTCCTTGTAAAATCGCCACTGCTTTGTCCAAAAGTTGTAAAAATGACTCTAATTTTCCTAAACTTCTAATGCATATATGTCGAGCGATAAATCATAAATAAACTTTTGCGAAGTTTTATTAAAATTGCTCCAGATTTAAATGTTTCCCATATTTTTTTTTACTAACATTGTGTTCCACCCTAGTGCATTAGCCGACTTAAATTTTGAGTCTATAGATTTTGTAGAAGTCTATCAAATTCTGTCCAGATCGAGTGATATTTAAATGTATGTATTTGGGACAAACCTTTATATATAGCCCCAACACATTTGACGGATGTGATATGGTATCGAAAATTTAGATCTACAAAGTGGTGCAGGGTATAATACTTGTTTTTTCCTTACTTGTTTTTTCCTCGTTTTTTTGTTCATTTAACTAACGTACGCAAAAAATTATTAGAGTAAAGGAAACTTTGTCCAAACATAATATTTCCATGAACTAAAATAAAGTTAAATTGGCTTTAGTGAAATAGAGTGTTAATTTTTTGAGTGTATAGAAGAGTAGTTGAGACATAAAATTTGAGCGGAATCGGTCAAGTAATTATACCCTTCACCTCTACTGTGGTACAGGGTATAATAAGTTTGTGCATTTGTATGTAACGCCAATAAGGAGTAATCATAGACCAACCTTTTAGTATACGGATCGGCTTAGAATTAAATTCTGAGTCGATTTAGTGATGTCGGTCTGTCTGTCTGTCCGTCTGTCTGTCTGTTGATGTATTTTTGTGTGCAAAGTACAGCTCGCTGTTTTAGTCAGATTGTCCTAAAATTTAGTGTAAGGTCCTGTTTAGGCTCAAAGACGATCCCTATTGATTTTGGGAAAAATCGGTTCAGATTTAGATATAGCTGCCATATATATTTTTCACCGATCTGGTCATAATTGGCGTGTATATCAACCGATCTTCCTCAAATTCCGTACATCCGAATATTTTATGAGTCTCAAAAAACTTGCAAAGTATCAGCCAAATCGGTTCAGATTTAGATATAGTTCCCATATATAGCTTTCGACCGATTTACACTCATTTGCCCACAGAGGCCAATTTTTAACTCCGATTTAGTTGAAATTTTGCACAGGGAGTAGAATTAGCATTGTAACTATGCAGGCCAAATTTGATTGAAATCGTTTCAGATTTAGATATAGCTCCCATATATATCTTTCGCCCGATATGCACTTATATGGACCCAGAAGCCAGAGTTTTATCCCGATTAGCTTGAAATTTTGCACAAGGAGTACAATTGGTAGTATAGTCATATGTGCTAAATTTGATTGAAATCGGTTCAGATTTAGATATAGCCCCCATATATATGTTTTTCTGATTTCGACAAAAATGGTCAAAATACCAACATTTTCCTTGTTAAATCGCCACTGCTTAGTCTATATAGGGTCCTGTTTCGGCTCAAAGACGATCCCTATTGATTTTGGAAAAAATCGGTTCAGATTTAGATATAGCTGCCATATATATTTTTCACCGATCTGGTCATAATTGGCGTGTATATCAACCGATCTTCCTCAAATTCCGTACATCCGAATATTTTATGAGTCTCCAAAAACTTGCAAAATATCAGCAAAATCGGTTCAGATTTAGATATATCTCCCATATATATCTTTCGCCCGATTTACACTCATATGACCACAGAGGCCAATTTTTAACTCCGATTTAGTTGAAATTTTGTACAGGGAGTAGAATTAGCATTGTAACTATGCGTGCCAAATTTGGTTGAAATCGGTTCAGATTTGGATATATCTCCCATATATAGCTTTCGCCCGATTTACACTCATATGACCACAGAGGCCAATGTTTAACTCCGATATAGTTGAAATTTTGCACAGAGAGTAGAATTAGCATTGTTGCTATGCGTGCCAAATTTGGTTGAAATCGGTTCACATTTAGATATAGCTCCCATATATATGTTTTTCTGATTTCGACAAAAATGGTCAAAATACCAACATTTTCCTTGTAAAATCGCCACTGCTTTGTCCAAAAGTTGTAAAAATGACTCTAATTTTCCTAAACTTCTAATGCATATATGTCGAGCGATAAATCATAAATAAACTTTTGCGAAGTTTTCTTAAAATTGCTCCAGATTTAAATGTTTCCCATATTTTTTTACTAACATTGTGTTCCACCCTAGTGCATTAGCCGACTTAAATTTTGAGTCTATAGATTTTGTAGAAGTCTATCAAATTCTGTCCAGATCGAGTGATATTTAAATGTATGTATTTGGGACAAACCTTTATATATAGCCCCAACACATTTGACGGATGTGATATGGTATCGAAAATTTAGATCTACAAAGTGGTGCAGGGTATAATATAGTCGGCCCCGCCCGACTTTAGACTTTCCTTACTTGTTTTTTCCTCGTTTTTTTGTTCATTTAACTAACGTACGCAAAAAATTATTAGAGTAAAGGAAACTTTGTCCAAACATAATATTTCCATGAACTAAAATAAAGTTAAATTGGCTTTAGTGAAATAGAGTGTTAATTTTTTGAGTGTATAGAAGAGTAGTTGAGACATAAAATTTGAGCGGAATCGGTCAAGTAATTATACCCTTCACCTCTACTGTGGTACAGGGTATAATAAGTTTGTGCATTTGTATGTAACGCCAATAAGGAGTAATCATAGACCAACCTTTTAGTATACGGATCGGCTTAGAATTAAATTCTGAGTCGATTTAGTGATGTCGGTCTGTCTGTCTGTCCGTCTGTCTGTCTGTTGATGTATTTTTGTGTGCAAAGTACAGCTCGCAGTTTTAGTCAGATTGTCCTAAAATTTAGTGTAAGGTCCTGTTTAGGCTCAAAGACGATCCCTATTGATTTTGGGAAAAATCGGTTCAGATTTAGATATAGCTGCCATATATATTTTTCACCGATCTGGTCATAATTGGCGTGTATATCAACCGATCTTCCTCAAATTCCGTACATCCGAATATTTTATGAGTCTCGAAAAACTTGCAAAATATCAGCCAAATCGGTTCAGATTTAGATATAGTTCCCATATATAGCTTTCGACCGATTTACACTCATTTGCCCACAGAGGCCAATTTTTAACTCCGATTTAGTTGAAATTTTGCACAGGGAGTAGAATTAGCATTGTAACTATGCAGGCCAAATTTGATTGAAATCGTTTCAGATTTAGATATAGCTCCCATATATACTATCTTTCGCCCGATATGGACTTATATGGCCCCAGAAGCCAGATTTTTGGCCGAATTTGGTTGAAATTTTGCACTAGGATTACAATTAGTAGTATAGTCAAGTGTGCAAAATTTGATTGAAATCGGTTAAGATTTGGATATATCTCCCATATATAGCTTTCGCCCGATTTACACTCATATGACCACAGAGGCCAATTTTTAACTCCGATTTAGTTGAAATTTTGCACAGGGAGTAGAATTAGCATTGTAGCTATACGTGCCAAATTTGGTTGACATCGGTTCAGATTTAGGTCCCATATATATGTTTTTCTGATTTCGACAAAAATGGTCAAAATACCAACATTTTCCTTGTTAAATCGCCACTGCTTAGTCGAAAAGTTGTAAAAATTTCTAATTTTCCTAAACTTCTATTACATATATATCGAGTGATAAATAAACTTTTGCGAAGTTTCCTTAAAATTGCTTCAGATTTAAATGTTTGCCACATTTTTTTACTAAAATTGTGATCCACCCTAGTGCATTAGCCAACTTAAATTTTGAGTCTATAGATTTTGTAAAAGTCTATCAAATTCTGTCCAAATCGAGTGATATTTAAATGTATGTATATGGGACAAACCTTTATATATAGCACCCAACACATTTGACGGATGTGATATGGTATCGAAAATTTAGATCTACAAAGTGGTGCAGGGTATAATATAGTCGGCCCCGCCCGACTTTAGACTTTCCTTACTTGTTTTTTCCTCGTTTTTTTGTTCATTTAACTAACGTACGCAAAAAATTATTAGAGTAAAGGAAACTTTGTCCAAACATAATATTTCCATGAACTAAAATAAAGTTAAATTGGCTTTAGTGAAATAGAGTGTTAATTTTTTGAGTGTATAGAAGAGTAGTTGAGACATAAAATTTGAGCGGAATCGGTCAAGTAATTATACCCTTCACCTCTACTGTGGTACAGGGTATAATAAGTTTGTGCATTTGTATGTAACGCCAATAAGGAGTAATCATAGACCAACCTTTTAGTATACGGATCGGCTTAGAATTAAATTCTGAGTCGATTTAGTGATGTCGGTCTGTCTGTCTGTCCGTCTGTCTGTCTGTTGATGTATTTTTGTGTGCAAAGTACAGCTCGCAGTTTTAGTCAGATTGTCCTAAAATTTAGTGTAAGGTCCTGTTTAGGCTCAAAGACGATCCCTATTGATTTTGGGAAAAATCGGTTCAGATTTAGATATAGCTGCCATATATATTTTTCACCGATCTGGTCATAATTGGCGTGTATATCAACCGATCTTCCTCAAATTCCGTACATCCGAATATTTTATGAGTCTCGAAAAACTTGCAAAATATCAGCCAAATCGGTTCAGATTTAGATATAGTTCCCATATATAGCTTTCGACCGATTTACACTCATTTGCCCACAGAGGCCAATTTTTAACTCCGATTTAGTTGAAATTTTGCACAGGGAGTAGAATTAGCATTGTAACTATGCAGGCCAAATTTGATTGAAATCGTTTCAGATTTAGATATAGCTCCCATATATACTATCTTTCGCCCGATATGGACTTATATGGCCCCAGAAGCCAGATTTTTGGCCGAATTTGGTTGAAATTTTGCACTAGGATTACAATTAGTAGTATAGTCAAGTGTGCAAAATTTGATTGAAATCGGTTAAGATTTGGATATATCTCCCATATATAGCTTTCGCCCGATTTACACTCATATGACCACAGAGGCCAATTTTTAACTCCGATTTAGTTGAAATTTTGCACAGGGAGTAGAATTAGCATTGTAGCTATACGTGCCAAATTTGGTTGACATCGGTTCAGATTTAGGTCCCATATATATGTTTTTCTGATTTCGACAAAAATGGTCAAAATACCAACATTTTCCTTGTTAAATCGCCACTGCTTAGTCGAAAAGTTGTAAAAATTTCTAATTTTCCTAAACTTCTATTACATATATATCGAGTGATAAATAAACTTTTGCGAAGTTTCCTTAAAATTGCTTCAGATTTAAATGTTTGCCACATTTTTTTTACTAAAATTGTGATCCACCCTAGTGCATTAGCCAACTTAAATTTTGAGTCTATAGATTTTGTAAAAGTCTATCAAATTCTGTCCAAATCGAGTGATATTTAAATGTATGTATATGGGACAAACCTTTATATATAGCACCCAACACATTTGACGGATGTGATATGGTATCGAAAATTTAGATCTACAAAGTGGTGCAGGGTATAATATAGTCGGCCCCGCCCGACTTTAGACTTACTTGTTTCTGGTTCGAGAGTATTGACATTGTGATCGAACAAGGATTTATTTGGACTCACTTTATTTGTATATATTTTGCTCTCAGCTAAATTTGACGATAGATAGCAGGATTGGCTATATAAGCCAATCCAGTTCTTGACCGATATATACAGAGGAGTCTATAAATAATTACAAACCGATATGGATGGCCAAATGCAACCAAGTCGGAAGAAATTTGCATCTCCAAATACCTCCGGAGAACAAATCTGGGGATCCTATACGGATCAATTTTAAAATGGTGTTTAGAGACCATATATTGACATCACGTACCAAATTTCAACCGGATTGGAAGAAAACTAGTGAAACCCAAAAAAAAAAAATCTTGGGATCGGTTTATATGGAGACTATATATGGTATAATTATGGACTGATATGGGCCAATTTTCGCATGGTTTTTAGTAGCCATATACTTATACATCTCCTCCAAGAGGCTCCGCAATCCAAATCTGGAGATCGGCTTTATCGGGCCTATATAGAATTATGGACCGATATGGACCATTTTTTGCATGGACCATACATTGACATCACGTACTAAATTTCAACCGGTTCGGATGAAATTTGCATCTTCATGTATCTCTGGAGTTCAAATCTGGTGATCGGTTTATATGGGGGCTATATATAATTATCGACCGATATAGACCATAGGACATAGACTAATACCACGTAACAAATTACAATCGGATCGGCTGAAATTTGCTCATCAAGAGGCTTCGCAAGCCAAATCTGGGATCGGTTTATATGGGGGCTATATATAATTATGAATCGATATGAAACAATGTTTGCAGGGCAGTTATAGGACTTAGAATAACACCACCTACCAAATTTCGGACCCATGAACAAAATTTGAGGATCGGTTTATATGGGTGCGATATGGCCCATTTGACCTACATCAATAACAATTAGGGTTTTCTTTTTCCCGGACATTTTGCATTCCCGGGAAAGCGGGATTTTTTTCGAATTTCCCGGGATACCGGTAAAGGGGAAACCTGCTTTGATGTGGAATACATTTAGACATTTGAATAAATTAGATATAGCCTAAAGCTACGGTTATAAGGCGCTCTCTGGACAACTAACAATATATATTTTGTTGTTCTCTTATATCAGCCATAAATCATACTAAAATATGAAATATTTTGTAATACAAAACATTTTGACAATAGTTAAGGCAGTCTCTTTCGGTATAGTTTTCCGAAGAACACTATTAATATAGTGGGATTTTTTGTAACACTAAAAAAACTGTATGGAAATGAAAGAAGCTTATTTCGGTTTCACCATCGTTAAACGGGGTCAATAAATGCACATGTTCAGTCAATATTTCCAAAAGGGAAACACTACCATGTAATACGACATTCACATTACACTTCCAAAATCCAATTTAACTAGATTTCAGTTGCCGTATGCCCTATAAATAAGGGCTTTAAACCCCAATTTTAATAGATTTCAAGCCTAATGTGTATAAGGTAAACATTTGAAATTAAAGTAACTATATCAAAAAAGCTTGGAATTTTCTTATTTCATAAAAAACATCCTACACACAGAAAACAAATTTGTTGTGGCAACCAATTTTTTTGCCAACCAAATTATTTGGTTCCGTCTACTATTAGAATTTAACCTACATTATTTGTTACTACAACTAATTGAAATTGGGTATCACAACCATTCCATTTTGTTGTTAGTTAGGACAACCAACAATTGTCTGGCATAGCAGTTTGTTAGATTATTGGAACAACCAATATTTTACAATTTACTTTACACCAAAAATTAAATGCAATAAATTTTTCGTTAATATATTTATTGTTTATTTGCAACTAATTATATAATTCTTGAAATAAATTTACCCACGGTTTGTACCCTGTACCACTCTTTGGTCAGATGATAATAATTTCAATTTGCGTGCCTACTCTAATTATTAGTTCTTGATTCCAGATTGTATTCACTCATCGGTTTTGATTCACATCCTGAGTTGACTGACTTTAGCTGGCCGTATATTTGTTTCTCGTAAGACAGAAGTCGCATTTCTCCATCTATTCTAATGAAGTTCGGAACAAGGATCCAATTTTGGGGTTGTTCCTATAACTAAGAACCATAAACATTTCATAACAATTTCTCCCGTCGAACACTTACCTGCATTGTCATTTGCAAATATTTGTGTTTTCTAGAATAATTTGCTCCAACTAAAGAAAGTGGTCTTGTTGACTGTTCCTATTATCAAATTTCGGTTTTTTACCGGCCATTACATGATGGGTGAACTGAAATTCAATAATTTGTTCATATTACAGACGTTTTGAATAATTCTTTTTCCTTGCCTTTATTGGTGTCCGAACTTGAGGTACGAAAGCGTTAATCATCCTGGCGTTGCTTAAAAGTTGGACTCTCTCACAAAGTCAGAGTTAGGCTGTTTGGCTTTAACACTAACTTTTTGATGAGCATTACCTTTGGTATAGGAAGGACCATCTAACGAATTGCCCTTCAATCCTTTTAATAAAGTTGGTCATAACTGTGCGCAAGCTCCTGGATTTTCCCAACTTTTTCAAGCAATAAACTATTGGGAATTTTCCTTGCCTTCAATAAATATTCGAGACATGACACTTTTTCCAAATAAATGTTGCAGCAACATGTCCCACTAACAACTACCAAATTTGTTATCACAACCAATTTTTTTATAGTACAATCTTTCTGTCGGTTTCCGAGACAATTTAAAAAAATAAATCTGGTAACACAACAGTACGGAACAGAATGAAAGTTAATTTTCATTAATAGATTTATAACGACCAATATTTGGTCGTGAGTACTAGGATTTGATTGTATTGATATTTTATTGGTTATACCAAATATTAAATAAAAGAAATAACTGGCATATGGTTCATACAACTAAAACTAATGGGCCTCAACTATCTTTTTATTGTCGTGATCGAATTTCAACCAAACCTTTCTCTGGGTGTAGCAATAATTATGAAATTTTGAAATTATGCCATTGCCAACGTGGGTTACATAAGGTAAAATGTCCCGTTGTTTTTAAAGGTTTACTCAGTCTACCAGTCTATCGGAATGTCGTTTTACAGAAATGTGACAATCATAAATTAGGAAGTGCAAACTTCTTTTTAACAATTGGGAGCCCGTTGGATTCTGGATTAGAACCTACGACTATGTATTGTGGAGCATATACATAGTCATATCTATGGTACTATGGTACCATAGATATTAACATTACACTTCCAAAATCCATTTTAACTAGATTTCAGCTGTCATTTATAAAACCCTCTAGTGTACATAAAATATTGTAAACAAAATTTCCCGGAAATTCCCGCACTTCATTCCCGGGAAAGCGGGAGCGAAAAAATAGCAATTTCCCGGGAAAAAATCCTGATAACAACCCAGCAAAAAAGCGTCGCCAAAAAAGTAATGAAAATATTCTTTTCGGATCCGGAAGTGGTGCAAAATTGACGCAGAAGCGATGAATTTAACATGGGCTTGTCACAGGACAGAAGTTCTCCATTTCAGCCGTTGCACTGAATTTGCATCACTTCTTTAGGCGAATTTAATGTTTTGGATGTAAATTAAAAAATTTTGTGATATTTTGTCAAATAAATAATTTTTATAATATTTTATAATTTCTAATGGATTCTAACGCTCCTTGTCGGAAAGGTTTGACCTCAAATATTTTCAAAAATTCACAATTTTTTTAGATTGGATTTAGCATTTTTGTCAACAAAATTTAAATGATTTGTACCATTTTATGAATTATTACTCTGTTTTTAACCTATTTGAAACAAAACAAGTATATACGGCCGTAAGTTCGGCCAGGCCGAATCTTATGTACCCTCCACCATGGATTGCATACAAACTTGTACTAAAGACTGTCATCAACAATCGAATTACTTGGGTTGTGGTATCTTAAAACTTCTTAACAACGTTTTCTAAATTGTGAGATAGTCCATACGTGGTAGAGAACCAGAACAATTATGAACTTGATGTGGACCAATTTTTGTGTGATTGGGGATCGATTTATCTGAGGGCTATATATAACTATAGACCGATATGGACCCAGTTAAACATGGTTGTTAACGGCCACATACTAGCACAATGTACCAAATTTCAACTGAAATTTGCTCCTCCAAGAGGCTCCAAAACCAAATCTCGGGATCGGTTTATATGGGGCTATATATGATTATGGACTGATATGGACCACTTTTGGCATGGCTGTTATATACCATATACTACCATCACGTACCAAATTTCAAACAGATCGGATGAATTTTGCTTCTCCAAAAGGCACCGGAGGTCAAATCTGGGGATCGGTTTTTATGGGGGCTATATATAATTATGGACTGATATGAACCAATTCCTGGATGGTTGTTGGATAACATATACTAACATCACGTACCAAGTTTCAACCGAATCGGATGAATTTTGCTCTTCCAAGTGGCTCCGGAGGTCAAATCTGGGTATCGGTTTATATGGGGCTATATATAATTATGGACCGATTTCAACCAATTTTTGCATGGGTGTTTGAGGCCATATATTAACTCCACGTACCAAATTTCAGCTGGATCAGATGAATTTTGGTCTTCCAAGAGGCACCGGAGGTCAAATCTGGTGATCGGTTCATATGGGGGCTATATATAATTATGGACCGATTTCAATCAATTTTTGCATGGGTGTTTGAGGCTATATATTAACTCCACGTACCAAATTTCAGCTGGATCAGATGAATTTTGGTCTTCCAAGAGGCACCGGAGGTCAAATCTGGTGATCGGTTTATATGGGGGCTATATATAATTATTGACCGATGTGGACCAATTTTTGAATAGTTGTTAGAGACCATATACTTTACACCATGTACCAAATTTCAGCCGGATTGAATGAAATTTGCTTCTCTTAGAGGCTCCGCAAGCCAAATCAGAGGATCGGTTTATATGGGGCTATATATAATTATGGACCGATGTGGACCATTTTGTGAATGGTTGTTGGAGATCATATGCTGACACCATGTACCAAATTTCAGCTGGTTCGGATGAAATTTGCTTCTCTTAGAGTTCCCGCAAAGCCAAATTTGGGGGTCTGTTTATGTGGGGGCTTTAGGTAAAAGTGGACCGATTTGGCCCATTGCATGGTAATTAGAGACCATATACTAACACCATGTACCAAATTTTAGCCGGATCGGATGAAATTTGCTTCTCTTAGAGGCTCCGCAAGCCAAATCGGGTTATCGGTTTATATGGGGGCTATATATAATTATGGACCGGTGTGGACCAATTTTTGAATGGTTATTAGAGATCATATGCTGACACCATGTACCAAATTTCAGCTGGATCGGATGAAATTTGCTGTTCTTAGAGTCCCCGCAAGCCAAATTTGGGGGTCAGTTTATATAGGGGCTATACGTAAAAGTAGACCGATTTGATCCATTTGCAATACCATCCGACCTACATCAATAACAACTACTTGTGCCAAGTTTTAAGTCGATAGCTTGTTTAGTTCGGAAGCTAGCGTGATTTCAACAGACGGACGGACGGACGGACGGACATGCTCAGATCGACTCAGAATTTTACCACGACCCAGAATATATATACTTTGTGGGGGTCTTAGAGCAATATTTCGATGTGTTACAAACGGAATGATAAAGTTAATATACCCCCATCCTATGGTGGAGGGTATAAAAATACTACTGATACTTTATGACATGGAAAACGAATGTGCACAATTCATGAAATGTTAATACAAAAAGTATGTAGACAGCTTAGATAAAAAAATCTCGCCTATAACAAAACGATTTAGAGTTAGAAAAAAATAGTAAAGTATGCAATAAGTATGAGACAAATAAAATTCTGGAAGGAATACAAAATACAACACAAAATAAATGAAACAATACAAATCATCAAATATTTACAAAAACAAATTAAATAAATAAAACTAATGAAAAATATTCGAGAAATAGAATACAAACAATAATGCAAAAGGTATTGTAATAAATGTTTCACATTTTATAAATAAAGAAACCTATATACTAAAACAACTATATATCTGAAAGAACCAAACAAAAATATATACGAGTTTTTTTGAGTTTCAAATGAAAAGTTATATTTAAACAAGTGGGAAAAATTAAAATAGCAGCGGTCTGCTTAAGAAATGTGTGTGTGATGTTTTGGGGACGATTTTGCCGATTTCAACGAAAAATCGCTCGCAAGAGGGTCCAGAAATAAATCTGCGGATCGGTTTGTATTTTGTTTATATATAATTATGGATCGACGAGGACATGTATTTAGCACATATGTGGGTTCGATTCCTGCTTCGACCGAACACCAAAAAGTTTTTCAGCGGTGGATTATCCCACCTCAGTAATGCTGGTGACATTTCTGAGGGTTTCAAAGCTTCTCTAAGTGGTTCACTGCAATGTGGAACGCCGTTCGGACTCGGCTATAAAAAGGAGGTCTCTTGTCATTGAGCTTAACATGGAATCGGGCAGCACTCAGTGATAAGAGAGAAGTTCACCACTGTGGTATCACAATGGACTGAATAGTCTAAGTGAGCCTGATACATCGGGCTGCCACCTAACCTAACCTAACCTAGCACATATGTATATAAAACATTTGCAACCACATTCCGTGTTGTAAATAAACCGTAATTATAATGCAATGTTGTTGTTTATTATGTCAGCTTTAAAGATTTTAGAGAATAAGGAATCAAGTTGTTCTTTTTGACAGTAAATTTTAATAGTTTATGCTATAGGGATGCCTCTTAAATATTTTTCCGCATTTACAGGATTTAGTGGTCAATGATGTCCTTTGGTGCAGGTTCATATATGGGTCGTCAGGCTTTTTAGAAAAATAATTACCAATTTTTCGTTTTAAAATTTCCCAAAGGTTCTCTATAAGATTTAGGTAAGAAGACGGGGCAGGCCAGTCAAACACAGGCAATTTTTCAGCGGAAATCCATTGCATTACTACCTTGGGCGGGTGCCTGGGGTCATGATCGTGCTAAATAATCCAATAAGGAAGTATTTTCCAGGCTGCTTATGGCAATATCACATGGTCAAAGTGTTTTTGTTGACTTCCTTCGTACTAAACTTCTTCCATCCGAAACATGCAAGTTAAACTTTGATTCGTAGGAAAATATAACACATTTCCTCTGCTACTCAGGCCATTTAAGGTCTTTTTGTGAAAATTGAGGGCGCAATAATCTATTTTTCTTGGAAATAAGCGGTTTTTTCACATTTTTGTACAATGAACAGAAAAAAGTTAGGTGTTTTGGAAACTTCCATCTCTGTTATGAACACCCCAGCAAACAAATTTGGAAGTTCTTCTCAAGGCACAACTTTAAAAGAACTTCCAAAAATGCTCTTTCAAAGATGATTTTGAGTCAATTTCTTTATAACTCGCTTTTTTCATATTTTTAATGGGAAATTTATTTTGTTTGTGTTTCAAATAGGTTAAAAACAGATTAAGAATTAATAAAATGGTATAAATTATTTAAATTTAGCCGAAAAAAAATGCTAAATCCTTTGTAGAAAAATTTCGAATTTTTGAAAATATTTGATCACAAAAGTTCCAGACAAGCGTTATAATGGATTAAAAATCATAAAAAATTTTAAAAATTATTTATTTGTCAAAATATCACAAAATTTCTTAATTCACATCCAAAACATTGAATTCGCCTCACAACTTAAGAAGTGATGCAAATTCAGTGCGGCGGCTGTTGAAATGGTGGACATCCGTCCTAAAGGGTGATACGGTCAACACTTGGTCAAGGGAAAACGCGTGTAAATCGGTGAAATCGTTTATTTAAAAAATCAAATTAAATTTAATTTTCAAGTTCAATTAGTATAAAATTCAGGAAAAATATTCAGTTAGGCTTTCGCTTTTCCAAATCCGAATTGCCGGGCCTCACGCTTGACACCTGCCATCAGATTTTGTACAGCCACCATGTCCACCTTCTTCGCCGCAGAAAGCCAGTTTGCCTTGAACTGCTGCTCTTCCTTAGCAGTTTTTTGGTCTTCTTTAGGTTCCGCTTGACAATAGCCCAGTACTTCTCAATTGGGCGGAGCTCTGGCGTGTTGGGAGGGTTCTTGTCCTTGGAACCACTCCATGGCCTTTTTACTGTAATGGCAAGATGCCAAATCCGGCCAAAACAGTACGGAACAACCGTGTTTCTTCAGGAAAGGCAGCAGACGTTTATTCAAACACTCTTTCACGTAAATTTCTTGGTTGACAGTCCCGGAAGCTATGAAAATGCTGCTTTTCAAGCCACAGGTACAGATGGCTTGCCAAACCAGATATTTCTATGCGAACTTTAACAGTTTTATGTGCTTGAAAATATCTGCTACCTTTCCCCTTCATTTTGCCGTATAAAACTCCTGTCCCAGAAGCTGCTTGTAGTCGGCTTTGACGTAGGTTTCGTCGTCCATTACCACGCAGTCAAACTTCGTCAGCATCGTCGTGTACAGCCTCCGGGATCGCGCTTTGGCCGTCGTATTTTGTTTATCATCGCGATGTGGAGTCACTACCTTCTTGTAAGTCGATAGTCCGGCTCGTTTTTTGGCTCGATGCACGGTTGTAGACGATACATCCAGCTTATTTGCGGCATCTCGGAGAGAGAGGTTAGGGTTTCGCTTGAAACTACCGGCAACTCTCTTTGTCGTCTCAGCGGCTTCCGGTTTTCGATTTCCCCCGATGCAGACTTCCTGGCTGTCGACAAACGTTCCCCAAACACTTTAATTACATTTGTAACGGTTGATGTGGCAACTTTTAGCGATTTTGCCAGCTTTGCGTGGGAGTAGCTCGGATTTTCGCGATGCGCGAACAAAATTTTGATACGCTGCTCTTCTTGCTTGGACGGCATTTTGACAACTGAAGAGTAAATTCCAAAATCAAAATAGGAGCAACATGCTATACATATACACCTTCAAAATGAGGGATGTTCAGGTTTTTAAATGCAAAATTGAAAGAAATACGTCAAGTTTATATTGACCAAATTTCGACCGTATCATCCTTTATGCCAAGCCCATGTTAAATTCATCGCTTCTGCGTCAATTTGGCACCACTTCCGGATCCAAAAAGAACATTTTCACTACTTTTTTGGCGACGCGTTTTTTGCTGGGACGTGCTAAATTTTTTTCGATCTGGCAACTCCTTCATGTAGAAACAGGTGTTCAAAAAAGACGCATCCGCAATTTTTTTACAATGGAAAAATTAGAAATACGTGGTGCAACAACAACAGAAATTGTAGCCAAAGTGCATGATATGGTATTAAATAATCGACGAATAAAAGTGCGTGAAATTGCTAATATCATGGGCATCTCAAATGATCGAGTCCATTTAATTTTGCATGAAGAACAACAGATGAAAAAGCTTTCTGCAAGATGGGTGCCGCATTTGTTAATAGTCGATCAAAAACGCATAAGAATGAACATTTCTCAAGCTTGTTTGGATCGTTTTAAGCGAAATAAAATGGATTTGAAGAGTCGTTTCATAACTGTTGATGAGACATGGATCCACCACTATAATCCAGACACAAAAGAACAATCCAAACAATGGACTGAAGCTGGAGGAAGTGCCCCAAAGAAGGCAAAAACAATTCAATCGGCTGGTAAGGTTATGACAACGGGTTTTTGGGACTTCAAAAGTATTTTATTGATTTACTATCTGCAAAAGGGTAAAACAATAAACTCAGAGTAGTATTGCAAATTTTGGATCAATTAAATGTACAAATTCGAGAAAAACGTCCTGGCTTACACCACAAAAAAATAATTTTTCATCAAGACAACGCACCAGCGCAAAAGAGTGTTTTAACAATGGCTAAAATCAACGAATTAAAGTACGAGTTGCTTGACCACCCACCTTATTCTCCTGATTTAGCTCCCAGTGACTTTTACTTGTTCCCAAATCTAAAAAATTTCCTTGCTGGCAAGCGTTTTACCTCAAATGAAGATGCAATTACAGTTGTAAACCTTTATTATGAAGACCTTGAGAAAAACTATTTTAATCAAGGGATAGAATTGCTAGAAAAACGTTGGACTAAGTGTATTGAAGTTTCAGGAGATTATATTGAACAAGTATATACGGCCGTAAGTTCGGCCAGGCCGAATCTTATGTACCCTCCACCATGGATTGCATACAAACTTGTACAAAAGACTGTCATCCACTATCCAATTACTTGGGTTGTGGTATCTTAAAAAATCATAACATCGTTTTCTAAATTGTGAGTTAGTCCATACGTGGTAGAGAGCCAGAATTGAAATATGGGGGTCGCTTATATGGGGGCTATATACAATTATGAACTTGATATGGACCAATTTTTGTGTGATTGGGGATCGATTTATCTGAGGGCTATATATAACTATAGACCGATATGGACCTAGTTAGGCATGGTTGTTAACGGCCACATACTAGCACAGTGTACGAAATTTCAACTGACTCGGATGAAATTTTTTCCTCCAAGAGGCTCCAAAACCAAATCTCGGGATCGGTTTATATGGGGGCTATATATAATTATGGACCGATGTAGACCAATTTTTGCATGGTTGTTAGAGACCATATACTTACACCATGTACCAAATTTCAGCCGGATCGGATGAAATTTGCTTCTCTTAGAGCAATAGCAAGCCAAATTTGGGGGTCCGTTTATATGGGGGCTATACGTAAAAGTGGACCGATATGGTCCATTTGCAATACCATCCGACCTACATCAATAAAAACTACTTGTGCCAAGTTTCAAGTCGATAGCTTGTTTCGTTCGAAAGTTAGCGTGATTTCAACAGACGGACGGACGGACATGCTCAGATCGACTCAGAATTTCACCACGACCCAGAATATATATACTTTATGGGGTCTTAGAGCCATATTTCGATGTGTTACAAACGGAATGACAAAGTTAATATACCCCCATCCTATGGTGGAGGGTATAAAAAGGAAAATTTGGTTGAAATCGGTTCAGATTTGGATATATCTCCCATATATAGCTTTCGCCCGATTTACACTCATATGACCACAGAGGCCAATGTTTAACTCCGATATAGTTGAAATTTTGCACAGAGAGTAGAATTAGCATTGTTGCTATGCGTGCCAAATTTGGTTGAAATCGGTTCACATTTAGATATAGCTCCCATATATATGTTTTTCTGATTTCGACAAAAATGGTCAAAATACCAACATTTTCCTTGTAAAATCGCCACTGCTTTGTCCAAAAGTTGTAAAAATGACTCTAATTTTCCTAAACTTCTAATGCATATATGTCGAGCGATAAATCATAAATAAACTTTTGCGAAGTTTTCTTAAAATTGCTCCAGATTTAAATGTTTCCCATATTTTTTTACTAACATTGTGTTCCACCCTAGTGCATTAGCCGACTTAAATTTTGAGTCTATAGATTTTGTAGAAGTCTATCAAATTCTGTCCAGATCGAGTGATATTTAAATGTATGTATTTGGGACAAACCTTTATATATAGCCCCAACACATTTGACGGATGTGATATGGTATCGAAAATTTAGATCTACAAAGTGGTGCAGGGTATAATATAGTCGGCCCCGCCCGACTTTAGACTTTCCTTACTTGTTTTTTCCTCGTTTTTTTGTTCATTTAACTAACGTACGCAAAAAATTATTAGAGTAAAGGAAACTTTGTCCAAACATAATATTTCCATGAACTAAAATAAAGTTAAATTGGCTTTAGTGAAATAGAGTGTTAATTTTTTGAGTGTATAGAAGAGTAGTTGAGACATAAAATTTGAGCGGAATCGGTCAAGTAATTATACCCTTCACCTCTACTGTGGTACAGGGTATAATAAGTTTGTGCATTTGTATGTAACGCCAATAAGGAGTAATCATAGACCAACCTTTTAGTATACGGATCGGCTTAGAATTAAATTCTGAGTCGATTTAGTGATGTCGGTCTGTCTGTCTGTCCGTCTGTCTGTCTGTTGATGTATTTTTGTGTGCAAAGTACAGCTCGCAGTTTTAGTCAGATTGTCCTAAAATTTAGTGTAAGGTCCTGTTTAGGCTCAAAGACGATCCCTATTGATTTTGGGAAAAATCGGTTCAGATTTAGATATAGCTGCCATATATATTTTTCACCGATCTGGTCATAATTGGCGTGTATATCAACCGATCTTCCTCAAATTCCGTACATCCGAATATTTTATGAGTCTCGAAAAACTTGCAAAATATCAGCCAAATCGGTTCAGATTTAGATATAGTTCCCATATATAGCTTTCGACCGATTTACACTCATTTGCCCACAGAGGCCAATTTTTAACTCCGATTTAGTTGAAATTTTGCACAGGGAGTAGAATTAGCATTGTAACTATGCAGGCCAAATTTGATTGAAATCGTTTCAGATTTAGATATAGCTCCCATATATACTATCTTTCGCCCGATATGGACTTATATGGCCCCAGAAGCCAGATTTTTGGCCGAATTTGGTTGAAATTTTGCACTAGGATTACAATTAGTAGTATAGTCAAGTGTGCAAAATTTGATTGAAATCGGTTAAGATTTGGATATATCTCCCATATATAGCTTTCGCCCGATTTACACTCATATGACCACAGAGGCCAATTTTTAACTCCGATTTAGTTGAAATTTTGCACAGGGAGTAGAATTAGCATTGTAGCTATACGTGCCAAATTTGGTTGACATCGGTTCAGATTTAGGTCCCATATATATGTTTTTCTGATTTCGACAAAAATGGTCAAAATACCAACATTTTCCTTGTTAAATCGCCACTGCTTAGTCGAAAAGTTGTAAAAATTTCTAATTTTCCTAAACTTCTATTACATATATATCGAGTGATAAATAAACTTTTGCGAAGTTTCCTTAAAATTGCTTCAGATTTAAATGTTTGCCACATTTTTTTTACTAAAATTGTGATCCACCCTAGTGCATTAGCCAACTTAAATTTTGAGTCTATAGATTTTGTAAAAGTCTATCAAATTCTGTCCAAATCGAGTGATATTTAAATGTATGTATATGGGACAAACCTTTATATATAGCACCCAACACATTTGACGGATGTGATATGGTATCGAAAATTTAGATCTACAAAGTGGTGCAGGGTATAATATAGTCGGCCCCGCCCGACTTTAGACTTACTTGTTTCTGGTTCGAGAGTATTGACATTGTGATCGAACAAGGATTTATTTGGACTCACTTTATTTGTATATATTTTGCTCTCAGCTAAATTTGACGATAGATAGCAGGATTGGCTATATAAGCCAATCCAGTTCTTGACCGATATATACAGAGGAGTCTATAAATAATTACAAACCGATATGGATGGCCAAATGCAACCAAGTCGGAAGAAATTTGCATCTCCAAATACCTCCGGAGAACAAATCTGGGGATCCTATACGGATCAATTTTAAAATGGTGTTTAGAGACCATATATTGACATCACGTACCAAATTTCAACCGGATTGGAAGAAAACTAGTGAAACCCAAAAAAAAAAAATCTTGGGATCGGTTTATATGGAGACTATATATGGTATAATTATGGACTGATATGGGCCAATTTTCGCATGGTTTTTAGTAGCCATATACTTATACATCTCCTCCAAGAGGCTCCGCAATCCAAATCTGGAGATCGGCTTTATCGGGCCTATATAGAATTATGGACCGATATGGACCATTTTTTGCATGGACCATACATTGACATCACGTACTAAATTTCAACCGGTTCGGATGAAATTTGCATCTTCATGTATCTCTGGAGTTCAAATCTGGTGATCGGTTTATATGGGGGCTATATATAATTATCGACCGATATAGACCATAGGACATAGACTAATACCACGTAACAAATTACAATCGGATCGGCTGAAATTTGCTCATCAAGAGGCTTCGCAAGCCAAATCTGGGATCGGTTTATATGGGGGCTATATATAATTATGAATCGATATGAAACAATGTTTGCAGGGCAGTTATAGGACTTAGAATAACACCACCTACCAAATTTCGGACCCATGAACAAAATTTGAGGATCGGTTTATATGGGTGCGATATGGCCCATTTGACCTACATCAATAACAATTAGGGTTTTCTTTTTCCCGGACATTTTGCATTCCCGGGAAAGCGGGATTTTTTTCGAATTTCCCGGGATACCGGTAAAGGGGAAACCTGCTTTGATGTGGAATACATTTAGACATTTGAATAAATTAGATATAGCCTAAAGCTACGGTTATAAGGCGCTCTCTGGACAACTAACAATATATATTTTGTTGTTCTCTTATATCAGCCATAAATCATACTAAAATATGAAATATTTTGTAATACAAAACATTTTGACAATAGTTAAGGCAGTCTCTTTCGGTATAGTTTTCCGAAGAACACTATTAATATAGTGGGATTTTTTGTAACACTAAAAAAACTGTATGGAAATGAAAGAAGCTTATTTCGGTTTCACCATCGTTAAACGGGGTCAATAAATGCACATGTTCAGTCAATATTTCCAAAAGGGAAACACTACCATGTAATACGACATTCACATTACACTTCCAAAATCCAATTTAACTAGATTTCAGTTGCCGTATGCCCTATAAATAAGGGCTTTAAACCCCAATTTTAATAGATTTCAAGCCTAATGTGTATAAGGTAAACATTTGAAATTAAAGTAACTATATCAAAAAAGCTTGGAATTTTCTTATTTCATAAAAAACATCCTACACACAGAAAACAAATTTGTTGTGGCAACCAATTTTTTTGCCAACCAAATTATTTGGTTCCGTCTACTATTAGAATTTAACCTACATTATTTGTTACTACAACTAATTGAAATTGGGTATCACAACCATTCCATTTTGTTGTTAGTTAGGACAACCAACAATTGTCTGGCATAGCAGTTTGTTAGATTATTGGAACAACCAATATTTTACAATTTACTTTACACCAAAAATTAAATGCAATAAATTTTTCGTTAATATATTTATTGTTTATTTGCAACTAATTATATAATTCTTGAAATAAATTTACCCACGGTTTGTACCCTGTACCACTCTTTGGTCAGATGATAATAATTTCAATTTGCGTGCCTACTCTAATTATTAGTTCTTGATTCCAGATTGTATTCACTCATCGGTTTTGATTCACATCCTGAGTTGACTGACTTTAGCTGGCCGTATATTTGTTTCTCGTAAGACAGAAGTCGCATTTCTCCATCTATTCTAATGAAGTTCGGAACAAGGATCCAATTTTGGGGTTGTTCCTATAACTAAGAACCATAAACATTTCATAACAATTTCTCCCGTCGAACACTTACCTGCATTGTCATTTGCAAATATTTGTGTTTTCTAGAATAATTTGCTCCAACTAAAGAAAGTGGTCTTGTTGACTGTTCCTATTATCAAATTTCGGTTTTTTACCGGCCATTACATGATGGGTGAACTGAAATTCAATAATTTGTTCATATTACAGACGTTTTGAATAATTCTTTTTCCTTGCCTTTATTGGTGTCCGAACTTGAGGTACGAAAGCGTTAATCATCCTGGCGTTGCTTAAAAGTTGGACTCTCTCACAAAGTCAGAGTTAGGCTGTTTGGCTTTAACACTAACTTTTTGATGAGCATTACCTTTGGTATAGGAAGGACCATCTAACGAATTGCCCTTCAATCCTTTTAATAAAGTTGGTCATAACTGTGCGCAAGCTCCTGGATTTTCCCAACTTTTTCAAGCAATAAACTATTGGGAATTTTCCTTGCCTTCAATAAATATTCGAGACATGACACTTTTTCCAAATAAATGTTGCAGCAACATGTCCCACTAACAACTACCAAATTTGTTATCACAACCAATTTTTTTATAGTACAATCTTTCTGTCGGTTTCCGAGACAATTTAAAAAAATAAATCTGGTAACACAACAGTACGGAACAGAATGAAAGTTAATTTTCATTAATAGATTTATAACGACCAATATTTGGTCGTGAGTACTAGGATTTGATTGTATTGATATTTTATTGGTTATACCAAATATTAAATAAAAGAAATAACTGGCATATGGTTCATACAACTAAAACTAATGGGCCTCAACTATCTTTTTATTGTCGTGATCGAATTTCAACCAAACCTTTCTCTGGGTGTAGCAATAATTATGAAATTTTGAAATTATGCCATTGCCAACGTGGGTTACATAAGGTAAAATGTCCCGTTGTTTTTAAAGGTTTACTCAGTCTACCAGTCTATCGGAATGTCGTTTTACAGAAATGTGACAATCATAAATTAGGAAGTGCAAACTTCTTTTTAACAATTGGGAGCCCGTTGGATTCTGGATTAGAACCTACGACTATGTATTGTGGAGCATATACATAGTCATATCTATGGTACTATGGTACCATAGATATTAACATTACACTTCCAAAATCCATTTTAACTAGATTTCAGCTGTCATTTATAAAACCCTCTAGTGTACATAAAATATTGTAAACAAAATTTCCCGGAAATTCCCGCACTTCATTCCCGGGAAAGCGGGAGCGAAAAAATAGCAATTTCCCGGGAAAAAATCCTGATAACAACCCAGCAAAAAAGCGTCGCCAAAAAAGTAATGAAAATATTCTTTTCGGATCCGGAAGTGGTGCAAAATTGACGCAGAAGCGATGAATTTAACATGGGCTTGTCACAGGACAGAAGTTCTCCATTTCAGCCGTTGCACTGAATTTGCATCACTTCTTTAGGCGAATTTAATGTTTTGGATGTAAATTAAAAAATTTTGTGATATTTTGTCAAATAAATAATTTTTATAATATTTTATAATTTCTAATGGATTCTAACGCTCCTTGTCGGAAAGGTTTGACCTCAAATATTTTCAAAAATTCACAATTTTTTTAGATTGGATTTAGCATTTTTGTCAACAAAATTTAAATGATTTGTACCATTTTATGAATTATTACTCTGTTTTTAACCTATTTGAAACAAAACAAGTATATACGGCCGTAAGTTCGGCCAGGCCGAATCTTATGTACCCTCCACCATGGATTGCATACAAACTTGTACTAAAGACTGTCATCAACAATCGAATTACTTGGGTTGTGGTATCTTAAAACTTCTTAACAACGTTTTCTAAATTGTGAGATAGTCCATACGTGGTAGAGAACCAGAACAATTATGAACTTGATGTGGACCAATTTTTGTGTGATTGGGGATCGATTTATCTGAGGGCTATATATAACTATAGACCGATATGGACCCAGTTAAACATGGTTGTTAACGGCCACATACTAGCACAATGTACCAAATTTCAACTGAAATTTGCTCCTCCAAGAGGCTCCAAAACCAAATCTCGGGATCGGTTTATATGGGGCTATATATGATTATGGACTGATATGGACCACTTTTGGCATGGCTGTTATATACCATATACTACCATCACGTACCAAATTTCAAACAGATCGGATGAATTTTGCTTCTCCAAAAGGCACCGGAGGTCAAATCTGGGGATCGGTTTTTATGGGGGCTATATATAATTATGGACTGATATGAACCAATTCCTGGATGGTTGTTGGATAACATATACTAACATCACGTACCAAGTTTCAACCGAATCGGATGAATTTTGCTCTTCCAAGTGGCTCCGGAGGTCAAATCTGGGTATCGGTTTATATGGGGCTATATATAATTATGGACCGATTTCAACCAATTTTTGCATGGGTGTTTGAGGCCATATATTAACTCCACGTACCAAATTTCAGCTGGATCAGATGAATTTTGGTCTTCCAAGAGGCACCGGAGGTCAAATCTGGTGATCGGTTCATATGGGGGCTATATATAATTATGGACCGATTTCAATCAATTTTTGCATGGGTGTTTGAGGCTATATATTAACTCCACGTACCAAATTTCAGCTGGATCAGATGAATTTTGGTCTTCCAAGAGGCACCGGAGGTCAAATCTGGTGATCGGTTTATATGGGGGCTATATATAATTATTGACCGATGTGGACCAATTTTTGAATAGTTGTTAGAGACCATATACTTTACACCATGTACCAAATTTCAGCCGGATTGAATGAAATTTGCTTCTCTTAGAGGCTCCGCAAGCCAAATCAGAGGATCGGTTTATATGGGGCTATATATAATTATGGACCGATGTGGACCATTTTGTGAATGGTTGTTGGAGATCATATGCTGACACCATGTACCAAATTTCAGCTGGTTCGGATGAAATTTGCTTCTCTTAGAGTTCCCGCAAAGCCAAATTTGGGGGTCTGTTTATGTGGGGGCTTTAGGTAAAAGTGGACCGATTTGGCCCATTGCATGGTAATTAGAGACCATATACTAACACCATGTACCAAATTTTAGCCGGATCGGATGAAATTTGCTTCTCTTAGAGGCTCCGCAAGCCAAATCGGGTTATCGGTTTATATGGGGGCTATATATAATTATGGACCGGTGTGGACCAATTTTTGAATGGTTATTAGAGATCATATGCTGACACCATGTACCAAATTTCAGCTGGATCGGATGAAATTTGCTGTTCTTAGAGTCCCCGCAAGCCAAATTTGGGGGTCAGTTTATATAGGGGCTATACGTAAAAGTAGACCGATTTGATCCATTTGCAATACCATCCGACCTACATCAATAACAACTACTTGTGCCAAGTTTTAAGTCGATAGCTTGTTTAGTTCGGAAGCTAGCGTGATTTCAACAGACGGACGGACGGACGGACGGACATGCTCAGATCGACTCAGAATTTTACCACGACCCAGAATATATATACTTTGTGGGGGTCTTAGAGCAATATTTCGATGTGTTACAAACGGAATGATAAAGTTAATATACCCCCATCCTATGGTGGAGGGTATAAAAATACTACTGATACTTTATGACATGGAAAACGAATGTGCACAATTCATGAAATGTTAATACAAAAAGTATGTAGACAGCTTAGATAAAAAAATCTCGCCTATAACAAAACGATTTAGAGTTAGAAAAAAATAGTAAAGTATGCAATAAGTATGAGACAAATAAAATTCTGGAAGGAATACAAAATACAACACAAAATAAATGAAACAATACAAATCATCAAATATTTACAAAAACAAATTAAATAAATAAAACTAATGAAAAATATTCGAGAAATAGAATACAAACAATAATGCAAAAGGTATTGTAATAAATGTTTCACATTTTATAAATAAAGAAACCTATATACTAAAACAACTATATATCTGAAAGAACCAAACAAAAATATATACGAGTTTTTTTGAGTTTCAAATGAAAAGTTATATTTAAACAAGTGGGAAAAATTAAAATAGCAGCGGTCTGCTTAAGAAATGTGTGTGTGATGTTTTGGGGACGATTTTGCCGATTTCAACGAAAAATCGCTCGCAAGAGGGTCCAGAAATAAATCTGCGGATCGGTTTGTATTTTGTTTATATATAATTATGGATCGACGAGGACATGTATTTAGCACATATGTGGGTTCGATTCCTGCTTCGACCGAACACCAAAAAGTTTTTCAGCGGTGGATTATCCCACCTCAGTAATGCTGGTGACATTTCTGAGGGTTTCAAAGCTTCTCTAAGTGGTTCACTGCAATGTGGAACGCCGTTCGGACTCGGCTATAAAAAGGAGGTCTCTTGTCATTGAGCTTAACATGGAATCGGGCAGCACTCAGTGATAAGAGAGAAGTTCACCACTGTGGTATCACAATGGACTGAATAGTCTAAGTGAGCCTGATACATCGGGCTGCCACCTAACCTAACCTAACCTAGCACATATGTATATAAAACATTTGCAACCACATTCCGTGTTGTAAATAAACCGTAATTATAATGCAATGTTGTTGTTTATTATGTCAGCTTTAAAGATTTTAGAGAATAAGGAATCAAGTTGTTCTTTTTGACAGTAAATTTTAATAGTTTATGCTATAGGGATGCCTCTTAAATATTTTTCCGCATTTACAGGATTTAGTGGTCAATGATGTCCTTTGGTGCAGGTTCATATATGGGTCGTCAGGCTTTTTAGAAAAATAATTACCAATTTTTCGTTTTAAAATTTCCCAAAGGTTCTCTATAAGATTTAGGTAAGAAGACGGGGCAGGCCAGTCAAACACAGGCAATTTTTCAGCGGAAATCCATTGCATTACTACCTTGGGCGGGTGCCTGGGGTCATGATCGTGCTAAATAATCCAATAAGGAAGTATTTTCCAGGCTGCTTATGGCAATATCACATGGTCAAAGTGTTTTTGTTGACTTCCTTCGTACTAAACTTCTTCCATCCGAAACATGCAAGTTAAACTTTGATTCGTAGGAAAATATAACACATTTCCTCTGCTACTCAGGCCATTTAAGGTCTTTTTGTGAAAATTGAGGGCGCAATAATCTATTTTTCTTGGAAATAAGCGGTTTTTTCACATTTTTGTACAATGAACAGAAAAAAGTTAGGTGTTTTGGAAACTTCCATCTCTGTTATGAACACCCCAGCAAACAAATTTGGAAGTTCTTCTCAAGGCACAACTTTAAAAGAACTTCCAAAAATGCTCTTTCAAAGATGATTTTGAGTCAATTTCTTTATAACTCGCTTTTTTCATATTTTTAATGGGAAATTTATTTTGTTTGTGTTTCAAATAGGTTAAAAACAGATTAAGAATTAATAAAATGGTATAAATTATTTAAATTTAGCCGAAAAAAAATGCTAAATCCTTTGTAGAAAAATTTCGAATTTTTGAAAATATTTGATCACAAAAGTTCCAGACAAGCGTTATAATGGATTAAAAATCATAAAAAATTTTAAAAATTATTTATTTGTCAAAATATCACAAAATTTCTTAATTCACATCCAAAACATTGAATTCGCCTCACAACTTAAGAAGTGATGCAAATTCAGTGCGGCGGCTGTTGAAATGGTGGACATCCGTCCTAAAGGGTGATACGGTCAACACTTGGTCAAGGGAAAACGCGTGTAAATCGGTGAAATCGTTTATTTAAAAAATCAAATTAAATTTAATTTTCAAGTTCAATTAGTATAAAATTCAGGAAAAATATTCAGTTAGGCTTTCGCTTTTCCAAATCCGAATTGCCGGGCCTCACGCTTGACACCTGCCATCAGATTTTGTACAGCCACCATGTCCACCTTCTTCGCCGCAGAAAGCCAGTTTGCCTTGAACTGCTGCTCTTCCTTAGCAGTTTTTTGGTCTTCTTTAGGTTCCGCTTGACAATAGCCCAGTACTTCTCAATTGGGCGGAGCTCTGGCGTGTTGGGAGGGTTCTTGTCCTTGGAACCACTCCATGGCCTTTTTACTGTAATGGCAAGATGCCAAATCCGGCCAAAACAGTACGGAACAACCGTGTTTCTTCAGGAAAGGCAGCAGACGTTTATTCAAACACTCTTTCACGTAAATTTCTTGGTTGACAGTCCCGGAAGCTATGAAAATGCTGCTTTTCAAGCCACAGGTACAGATGGCTTGCCAAACCAGATATTTCTATGCGAACTTTAACAGTTTTATGTGCTTGAAAATATCTGCTACCTTTCCCCTTCATTTTGCCGTATAAAACTCCTGTCCCAGAAGCTGCTTGTAGTCGGCTTTGACGTAGGTTTCGTCGTCCATTACCACGCAGTCAAACTTCGTCAGCATCGTCGTGTACAGCCTCCGGGATCGCGCTTTGGCCGTCGTATTTTGTTTATCATCGCGATGTGGAGTCACTACCTTCTTGTAAGTCGATAGTCCGGCTCGTTTTTTGGCTCGATGCACGGTTGTAGACGATACATCCAGCTTATTTGCGGCATCTCGGAGAGAGAGGTTAGGGTTTCGCTTGAAACTACCGGCAACTCTCTTTGTCGTCTCAGCGGCTTCCGGTTTTCGATTTCCCCCGATGCAGACTTCCTGGCTGTCGACAAACGTTCCCCAAACACTTTAATTACATTTGTAACGGTTGATGTGGCAACTTTTAGCGATTTTGCCAGCTTTGCGTGGGAGTAGCTCGGATTTTCGCGATGCGCGAACAAAATTTTGATACGCTGCTCTTCTTGCTTGGACGGCATTTTGACAACTGAAGAGTAAATTCCAAAATCAAAATAGGAGCAACATGCTATACATATACACCTTCAAAATGAGGGATGTTCAGGTTTTTAAATGCAAAATTGAAAGAAATACGTCAAGTTTATATTGACCAAATTTCGACCGTATCATCCTTTATGCCAAGCCCATGTTAAATTCATCGCTTCTGCGTCAATTTGGCACCACTTCCGGATCCAAAAAGAACATTTTCACTACTTTTTTGGCGACGCGTTTTTTGCTGGGACGTGCTAAATTTTTTTCGATCTGGCAACTCCTTCATGTAGAAACAGGTGTTCAAAAAAGACGCATCCGCAATTTTTTTACAATGGAAAAATTAGAAATACGTGGTGCAACAACAACAGAAATTGTAGCCAAAGTGCATGATATGGTATTAAATAATCGACGAATAAAAGTGCGTGAAATTGCTAATATCATGGGCATCTCAAATGATCGAGTCCATTTAATTTTGCATGAAGAACAACAGATGAAAAAGCTTTCTGCAAGATGGGTGCCGCATTTGTTAATAGTCGATCAAAAACGCATAAGAATGAACATTTCTCAAGCTTGTTTGGATCGTTTTAAGCGAAATAAAATGGATTTGAAGAGTCGTTTCATAACTGTTGATGAGACATGGATCCACCACTATAATCCAGACACAAAAGAACAATCCAAACAATGGACTGAAGCTGGAGGAAGTGCCCCAAAGAAGGCAAAAACAATTCAATCGGCTGGTAAGGTTATGACAACGGGTTTTTGGGACTTCAAAAGTATTTTATTGATTTACTATCTGCAAAAGGGTAAAACAATAAACTCAGAGTAGTATTGCAAATTTTGGATCAATTAAATGTACAAATTCGAGAAAAACGTCCTGGCTTACACCACAAAAAAATAATTTTTCATCAAGACAACGCACCAGCGCAAAAGAGTGTTTTAACAATGGCTAAAATCAACGAATTAAAGTACGAGTTGCTTGACCACCCACCTTATTCTCCTGATTTAGCTCCCAGTGACTTTTACTTGTTCCCAAATCTAAAAAATTTCCTTGCTGGCAAGCGTTTTACCTCAAATGAAGATGCAATTACAGTTGTAAACCTTTATTATGAAGACCTTGAGAAAAACTATTTTAATCAAGGGATAGAATTGCTAGAAAAACGTTGGACTAAGTGTATTGAAGTTTCAGGAGATTATATTGAACAAGTATATACGGCCGTAAGTTCGGCCAGGCCGAATCTTATGTACCCTCCACCATGGATTGCATACAAACTTGTACAAAAGACTGTCATCCACTATCCAATTACTTGGGTTGTGGTATCTTAAAAAATCATAACATCGTTTTCTAAATTGTGAGTTAGTCCATACGTGGTAGAGAGCCAGAATTGAAATATGGGGGTCGCTTATATGGGGGCTATATACAATTATGAACTTGATATGGACCAATTTTTGTGTGATTGGGGATCGATTTATCTGAGGGCTATATATAACTATAGACCGATATGGACCTAGTTAGGCATGGTTGTTAACGGCCACATACTAGCACAGTGTACGAAATTTCAACTGACTCGGATGAAATTTTTTCCTCCAAGAGGCTCCAAAACCAAATCTCGGGATCGGTTTATATGGGGGCTATATATAATTATGGACCGATGTAGACCAATTTTTGCATGGTTGTTAGAGACCATATACTTACACCATGTACCAAATTTCAGCCGGATCGGATGAAATTTGCTTCTCTTAGAGCAATAGCAAGCCAAATTTGGGGGTCCGTTTATATGGGGGCTATACGTAAAAGTGGACCGATATGGTCCATTTGCAATACCATCCGACCTACATCAATAAAAACTACTTGTGCCAAGTTTCAAGTCGATAGCTTGTTTCGTTCGAAAGTTAGCGTGATTTCAACAGACGGACGGACGGACATGCTCAGATCGACTCAGAATTTCACCACGACCCAGAATATATATACTTTATGGGGTCTTAGAGCCATATTTCGATGTGTTACAAACGGAATGACAAAGTTAATATACCCCCATCCTATGGTGGAGGGTATAAAAAGGAAAGTTTTATTATTATATTCCATTTTAATTATGCATTATCTTACTTACCGCTATCCATGACAAAAAATTACATAAGTTCTCTGAAATTACAAGCTAAACTGAAACAAATATAAAAAGCCAAATCTAAATTGACAGTTATAGAAGTCAATACATATTTTTTGTTTGTTTATTTGAATTGTTTCCATGATGTTACTTAACTTAAATATGCATCAGCTTAGAGTGAGCGAAAAGATAACTCATTGCTGATCGAGGAAAAGTGAGTTTGGGAAAAACTCAACTGACTCAAGACTGCGTAAATATTGAGTTAACTAAAAATCGCCTCAAATTAGTTAGTAAAAAGTTACTTTGATTTTGAGTGAGTTCGAGAAATTCCTACAGGGGTATTTCTTATCAAAATCAAATATTACCAACAAAAAGTCAATTCTCCTTATTCCAGGAGCGTTACTATAGAGGGTTCGAAATTGTAATTCCACTTGGAATACTGTAGAATATACTCATATATGGAGTTTAATTTATACTTGCTTGTTTTCCTTGTTAAGAAAGCGCCTTATAACCAGAACATGATGTTAATAGTATAAACCAGTTGTCATTTTATTAAACTAATTGTATTAATTACGATTAAACAAATATTAACCATCAAAATCACTTTTTTCGGTATCTAATTCCAATTCCGTCCGTCTGTTTTTGTTGTTCGCAGGATTCCGGTCGCAATTATTAACCGATTTTGATAAAATTTGGCATAAGGGTTTTCTTGGTAAAAGGACAAACATTGTTGAATTTGAAACAAGTATATACGGCCGTAAGTTCGGCCAGGCCGAAGCTTATGTACCCTCCACCATGGATTGCGTAGAAACTTCTACTGAAGACTGTCATCCACAATCGATTTACTTGGGTTGCGGTAACTTTTCCCGATGACAAGGTATCTTAAAACTTCCTAATACCGTAATAGATACCACGTAGTCCATACGTGGTATATATTAAATTTAAAATGGCCGATTAAATACGTATATAATTAAGTTTGACAAAATTTTCTATAGAAATAAAATTTTGACAAAATAAAATTTTGACAACATTTTCTGTAGAAGTAAAATTTGGACAAATTTTTCTATAGAAATACGATTTTAACAAAATCTTCTATAGAAATAACATTTTGACAAAATTTTTTATAGAAATAAAATTTTTACTATATTTTCAAAAGATTTAAAATTTTGACAACATTCTATAGAATTAAAATTTTGACAACATTTTCTACAGAAATAAAATTTTGCCAAAATTTTCTATAGAAATAAAATTTGACAAAATTTTCTATAGGATTAAAATTTTGCTAGATTATTTTTGCTCGAGTGGCAAGCATGATTATGAACCGATATGGACCAATTTTTCTGTGATTGGGGATCGGCTATATATAATTATAGACCGATATGAACCAATTTTGGCATGGTTATTAGCGGCCATATATTAACACCACGTAGCAAATTTCAACCGGATCGGATGAATTTTGCTCGTCCTTGTGGCTCCGGAGTTCAAATCTGGGGATCGGTTTATATAGGGGGTATTTATAATTATGGACTGATATGGACCAATTTTTTAATGGTTCTTAGAGACTATATACTAATATCATGTACCAAATTTCAGCCGGATCGGATGAAATTTTCTTCTCTTAGAGGATCCGCAAACCAAATCTGGGAATCGGTTTATATGGGGGCTATATATAATTTAGCCCCCGATATGGACCAATTTTTGCATGGTTGTTAGAGGCCATATACTAACACCACGTACCAAATTTTAACCGGATCGGATGAATTTTGCTCCTCTAGGTTAGGTTAGGTTAGGTTAGGTGGCAGCCCGATGTATCAGGCTCACATAGACTATTCAGTCCATTGTGATACCACATTGGTGAACTTCTCTCTTATCACTGAGTGCTGCCCGATTCCATGTTAAGCTCAATGACAAGGGACCTCCTTTTTAAAGCCGAGTCCGAACGGCGTTCCACATTGCATTGAAACCACTTAGAGAGGCTTCGAAACCCTCAGAAATGTCTCCAGCATTACTGAGGTGGGATAATCCACCGCTGAAAAACTTTTTGGTGTTCGGTCGAAGCAGGAATCGAACCACGACCTTGGTTATGCAAGGCGGGCATGCTAACCATTGCACCACGGTGGCTCCCTTGCTCCTCTAAGAGGCTCCGGAATTCAAATCTGGGGATCGATTTATATGGGGGCTATATATAATTATGGACCGATATGGACCAATTTTTGCATGGTTGTTGGAGACCATATATTAACACCACGTACCAAATTTCAGCCGGATCGGATGAAATTTGCTTCTCTTAGAGCAATCACAAACCAAATTTGGGGGTCCGTTTATATGGGGGCTATACGTAAAAGTGGACCGATATGGCCCATTTGCAATACCGTCTGACCTACATCAATAACAACTACTTGTGCCAAGTTTCAAGTCGATAGCTTGTTTCGTTCGGAAGTTAGCGTGATTTCAACAGACGGACGGACGGACATGCTCAGATCGACTCAGAATTTCACCACGACCCAGAATATATATACTTTATGGGGTCTTAGTGCAATATTTCGATGTGTTACAAACGGAATGACAAAGGTAATATACCCCCATCCTATGGTGAAGGGTATAAAAAATTGCGTCAAAATTAGATATAGCCCCCATATATATGTATCGCCCGATTTCGACAAATGAGATCATACTGCGCTTATTTATTACCCGATTTTTTTTCAAATTTACCACAAAGTAATCTTTTACAGAGTGCAAAATTTCATAAAATTCGGTTCAGATTTAGATATAGCTCCCACATATATGTATAGCCCGATTTTCGCAAATGTAACTATAAAACACTTATTTATTAACCGATCTTACTCAAATTTGGCAGAATGTAATCGTCTACACAAATAGAAAAATTTTCGTTATATTAACGAAATGTGTCATTAAAAGTGAGCCAATGAAACAAATTCGTTAATACAACCAAAATTTTCGTTATTATAACGAATTTTCTGTTCATCAACATAACGTTTCGTACTATCAACGAATATTTTCATTGTATTAATGAAAATGTTTCGTTTTATCAACAAACAATTTTTGTTGCCTCAATTTTAATGAAATTTTCTTTGTGTGTATAGTACTAACTATACCTGCAAAAAATCATCGAAATCGGTTCAGATTTAGATATAACTCCCTTATATATATGTATCGCCCAATTTTGGTCATGGGACCCTTATTTTGGTTCTCTTGTGGCTTTACCACTTCCTTTTAATATAATTATTTGTGTTTTCATTAATTTGCTTAACCCTATAATTCGCTATTTTTATCTTCACTATTTCTAGAAAAATTACATTTATTATATTATGGGCAAGTTTCGGCAGCACGTATAAGTATACTTCCTCACGAACAATAATAAGCAAATCGTTAACATTTCTAGTTCTATTCCTCGCAAATATACGTATGTACTAAATTTTCCACAAATAAACAGCACTGTTTAAACTATAAATTCATGTTCAAAAACAAAAATAATTTTTAAAGTGTTTACAACATTTTGCACTACTAATCCTCCTCTTAGAATCCACATTTAAAAGTTTTCTTTATTCACTTTTATTGCAAAGAAAAATTAAGCACGAAATTTTTCCATTTTTGCACTCCTTGATTACATGCAACTTGCATAAATTTTGGTAAATATTGGCAGCTTTTGTTTCATGAACAGTGTTGCCATGTTTTAGATTAACTTTCGATTTGTACTTTCCAAGATGTTTTAAAGTAAATTCAATTGGAACATCCAATAATTTTTCATTTTGAAAATTTGACTTTTTGCAGCTGTTTTGCGATTTCCGCCCATAGTGGAATGGAATGACGACAATTAGACAACAATAGGTCTTTTTGCGTATTTTTCCAATAAAAGTTATTCAGTATATCACACATTTTTTTTGCTGGCTTTTTATTGAGTAAACGAATGACTTCCAGTAGAATTTTGTGATAGTATTCAAAATTTATCTGGTACGAAAACAGATCTTATGCGACATAAAGATTGCGGGCAAAAGTGCAAGTAAAATGTATGTAATTTAATTAATATGCATTTTAAATGAAATAAAGCTTTTCATTTTTTTAAATTTCAATCAAAAATGTGACTTTTGATACAAAACATATTCAGTTTTTATTCCGGCTATTTTTGTAGCTTTTTTAAGTATTTTTTGGAAAATCGAAATGTTTTTGGTGTAACAATTCTGACAACGCTTCCTATAGCGCTTCTACATCGTAGTTTGTATATTAGAACCTCAAATAGCTGTGCAAACGTGGTCCTACAGTTTCGAATTTATATTAAGTATATATGCCTGCCCCATCCCACATTGGTGTAGGGGCTTACTATTGCTTTCTTTTATCCTTTTTCTGTTTATGTATCCTATTATCGTTTCGCTGTTCATTGACAATACTCAGTGATTTCATAATTGAAAGTTTTAATGGCCACACATTAATTTAATAGGTTTTATTAGTCACATTCATTATTCCATTTCGGAAAAGTTAAAGTTTCATTAATTATTCCCCTATAATAAAAACTATCACAACTTTCACGCTATTAATGTGTGTGTAATTTATGAGTTCTCTTGTATCAACTTCTTTAATTATTGAAAATAATATTTCATTAGCTGGCGATGACCTAATTCCCCCGCGTTGAGTATCTTTAATAATTTCATATTTGAAATAGTGAAGTAGATACAAAAATTTTATATTTTTGTTCTGGGATAGACAAATTACCACACATTTTTTTACTTGTATACGAATAAAGATTATGGAAAAAATCCATCTTGAATGTCCATGTTATTTTGCTCTTAAAACTTTTGTCACAAGTTTTTTTTCCATAGAAAATTGTGTCACAATTTTATTCCTATAGAAAATTTTGTAAAATTTTTAGTTCTATAGAAATTTTTATGTCTATAGAAAATTTTGTCAAAATGTTTTTTCTATACAAGATTTTGTCAAAATTTTATTTCTGTAGAAAATTTTGTTAAAATTTTGTTTCTATAAGAAATTTTGCCAAAATTCTATTTCTATAAAACTTTTTTTAAACTTTTATTTCTATAGGAAATTTTGTCAAAATTTTATTTCTATAGAAAATATTGTCAAAATTTTATTTCTATAAGAAATTTTGCCAAAAATTTTATTTCTTAGAAAATTTTATCAAAATTTTATTTCTATAGAAAATTTTGTCAAAATTTTATTTCTATAAGAAATTTTGCCACATATTTATTTCTATAAGACATGTTGCCACAACATTATTTCTATAGAAAATTTTGCCACAACTTTATTTCTATAGTACATTTTGCCAAAATTTTATTTCTATAGAAAATATTGTCAAAATTTTATTTCTTAGAAAATTTTGTCAAAATTTTATTTTTAAAGAAAATTTTGTCCAAATTTTATTTCTATAGAAAATTCTGTCAAAAATTTAGTTCTATCGAAAATTTTTAAAAAAATTTATTGCCATAAAATTTTATTGACAAAATTTTATTTCTATAGAAATTTTGTCAAAATTATATTTCTATAGAAAATTATTGCTATAGAAAATTTTGTCAAAGTTCTATTTTTATGGAAAAATTTTGTCAAAATTTTATTTCTATAGAGAATTTTGTCAAATTTTTATTTGTATAAGAAATTTTTCAATTTTATTTCTATAGAAAATTTTGTCAAAATTTTATTTCTATAAGAAATTTTGCCAAAATTTTATTTCTATAGAAAATTCTGTCAAAAACTTATTTCTATAAGACATGTTGCCACAACATTATTTCTGTAGAAAATTTTGCCACAACTTTATTTCTATAGAAAATTTTGTCAAAATTTTATTTCTATAGAAAATATTGTCAAAATTTTATTTCTTAGAAAATGTTGTCAAAATTGTATTTTTAAAGAAAATTTTGTCCAAATTTTATTTTATTTCTATAAGAAATGTTGCCAAATTTTTATTTCTATAGAAAATACTATCAAAAATTTATTTCTATAGAAAATTTTGACAAAATTTTATTGCTATAAAATTAAAATTCAATAGAATTATATTTCTATAAAAATTATATTTCTATGGAAATTTTGTCAAAGTTCTATTTTTATAGAAAATTTTGTCAAAATTTTATTTCTATAGAAAATTTTGTCAAAATTTTATTTCTATAAGACATGTTGCCACAACATTATTTCTATAGAAAATTTTGCCACAACTTTATTTCTATAGAAAATTTTGTCAAAATTTTATTTCTATAGAAAATTTTGTCAAAATTTTATTTCTATAGAAAATTTTGTCAAAATTTTATTTCTATAGAAAATTTTTTCAAAATTTTATTTCTATAGAAAATTTTATCAAAATTTTATCTCTATAGAAAATTTTATCAAAATTTTATTTCTTTAGAAAATTTTGTCAAAATTTTATTTCTATAGAAAATTCTGTCAAAAATTTATTTCTATAGAAAATTTTGATAAAATTTTATTTCCATAAGAAATTTTTCCACAATATTATTCCTATAGAAAATTTTGTCAAAATTTTATTTCTATAGAAAATTTTGTCAAAATTTTATTTCTATAGAAAATTTTGTCAAAATTTTATTTCTATAAAAATTTTGTTAAATTTATTGCTATAGAAAATTTGGACAAAATTTTATTTCTGTAGAAAATTTTGTCAACATTTTTTGCTATAGAAAATGTTGTCAAAATTTTATTTCTATAGCAAATGTTGTCAAAATTTTATTTCTATAGAAAATGTTGTTAACATTTTATTTGTATAGACAATTTTGTCAAAATTGTATTTTTATAGAAAATTTTGTCAAAATTTTATTTTTAAAGAAAATTTTGTCCAAATTTTATTTCTTTAGAAAATTCTGTCAAAATTTTATTTCTATAGAAAATTTTGACAAAATTTTATTGCTATAAAATTGTATTGACAAAATTTTATTGCTATTAAATTTTATTGACAAAATTATATTTCTATAGAAATTTTGTCAAAATTTTATTTCTATAGTAAATTTTGTTAAACTTTTATTTCTATAGGAAATTTTGTCAAAATTTTATTTCTGTAGAAAATATTGTAAAAATTTCTTAGAAAATTTGGTCAAAATTTTATTTCTATAGAAAATTCTGTCAAAAATGTATTTCTATAGAAAAGTTTGACAAAAATTTATTTCTATAGAAAATTCTGTCAAAAATTTATTTCTATAGAAAATTTTGACAAAATTTTAGTGCTATAAAATTTATTGAAAAAATTTTATTGCTAAAGAAAATTTTGTCAAAATTATATTTCTATAGAAAATTATTGCTATAGAAAATTTTGTCAAAATTCTATTTTTATAGAAAATTTTGTTAAAATTTATTTAGTATACATCGACCCATGTTTGGATGGACAAACATCCATATAGAGTGTTGTGCCGATTTGACTTCTTGAGGGCGTGGAAGCCGAAATTTTTATCTGAAATTACAACTGATAGGCAGACAGACGGACATCTTTATATCGCTTACGAATTTCTCCCTGATCAATAATATATATACTTTATAATGACAATGTATATTTAGACGCATTGTAAATGGAATGGCAAACATTTATACCCCTATTCTATACTAGTGGGTATAACAATAGAGTTGCCATCTTAATAAAGTACAATTTAATTCAATTCCATGAGAACTTAATGGGTAGTGGGAGCCACCGTGATGAAATGCTTAACATGCCTGCCTTATATACAAGGGCCATGGGTTCAATCCTAGGTTTGACCGAACTCCAGCAAGTTTTCCAGCAGTGTTTATCTTCTCTCAGTAATGAGTCTACAAACATAACGGACTGTCACTTTAGGTATAGTGGCGGTATGCTATTATTTCCAAACTTATGGTATTTCTGGATAGTATGAATTGGTAAGCACTTTTTTGAACTATTGCTGGGAGATATAAAACTCAAACGTCAACAATCAATCTGTCTACAATTTCGTAATGCTATTTTGTGGGAATTTAACAATTAAGGTTAACTGGACAGTGATTAAACACTCGGAGATTATCTTTTGACCCTTATTTCACTATTATAGAAATGATTCTGTTCTAATGTTAAACTATAATATTTATAAATATATGTTAATTGCGTCCACCCACTAGCAATAGTTTCTAACTGTCATAAATTTTTTTTTCAAATGAAAATCGATAACTTTTCAACGTGAGCCAGTTTTTTGGTATTTTTCCCCCATCCTAATTAATGAGACGATTATAAATATGACCATATTTTTGTGTCATAAAAAACCACATATAATTTTAAACTGGGCCTAACGATTCATAACAATTCATAAAATTTGAATAAATATTTCTTGAAAACCAATTAAATTAAACATAAATTTCAAAGGTAATTTGAACAGAAATCTCCATGATAAGATTGTAACCGGCAGACTGACTGGGTGACCGATAAAATTCATAAATGGGAATAGTTTTCCCTCCATTTATGTTGTATGCATCCCCTTGGCCCAATTAAAAAATACTTTTCATAAAATGTGTCTTTTCATTTTGAACTGTTCATTAGCACATTTAAAATTCCCCCCAAAAAAATGGATAAAAATCCATTGGTCACTCAAAGACACCAGAGGAATGTGACAGGTGACACTGACTAGTTTCTATTTTCGTCGACTTTTTTACTTGGGTTACTTTCATATGTCAACTTCCTTCCCTAGAGAGTGGGTAGTCAGTGGTAGTGCGGCAAGCAAACAGGCACACCTAAAAGTAACTCTTGGTGTGGTGTGAGACAAACAAAGCATTGTGTGACGGACGGGTTGGTCCCTTAAGACAAATGAATTTTTAGTGGATTTTTGACAGTTGAATTAAAAGACTCAGTCAGACAGACTCAATGCAGAATGATGAACATTCAACGATTTTGGGTAACTAAACGCTTCACTGACCACCTTCACCATTGACCAAGACTGGCTGTATGAATAGTGAGGTTTTAGGAAACTTCGGAGACAGACATGCATGTATGCCACCACCACCACCATCTCTGCTGATAAGTGATATGTCATGACATAGTCGACCAGTGTACTATTTAGTGTGCACCAAGTTAGCACTGCGTTATGAAGTCCAGTCGCACTATCACTTGCTTGCTTCCTCTAATGCTAGCTAGTTTTTGGGAACCAGTGGCTGTTATCAGTTTGAGAGGCGTTAATTTTTGTGGTTTTCTTAATTTTCAACTAAAACGCTCAATTAAATTATTTTTAAATTATTTTTTTTTTTTTTTGAAAAAACACAAATAAAACCCTAACTGTTATTTATTATATGGGAGGTGCGACTTGAATAATTCTATTTTGAAAATTATGAAATTTCTTATCTTTGCTTCCCAGCACAAAAAAGGAGCACTTTTTTAACAGGATTGTAGAGGAGAGAGGCAGTAACAACTGCTTACCAAACAAAAGGATCAGCCTTGATTTTTGTGGACGATATTCCGATTTAGAGCAGCTTCTAGACAGCGCTGAAGAACTGATTTTAAACATCTTCATCATTTGTAATGATTTATCGCTCTCTAACTTACGTTATTGCATCCCATGCATGCAGATCGACAACACAGTGGTATCAATTTCATTGTCAATTTTATAGCACTTTTTACATCCAGAAACGATGCCCTACACGATTTTGAATTTCTGCCTTACATTAGTGCAGTTTAGAAAAGATGCTCGATTTAGTAGACTTGCTCGGAAATGACATACAATCTTGAGTTGCATATTTTATAGCATTGTTAGTATGAAGAAAAACAGCCCTACTTTTCATGTATATATACTGCATGCATTGGTTGCAATAACGTAAACGATTTCGATAGAAAATTTTGTCATAATTTTATTTCTATAGAAACTTTTGTCAACATGTTATTTCTATAGAATATTTTGTCAAAATTTTATTTCTACAGAAAATTTTGTCTTTGCCAACATTGGAAAAAATGGCTTTAATTTAAATATTTCCCATATTTGTTTACTAACATTTTACTGCGTCCCAAGGCATTAGCCCGGTATATTAACTTTGTCATTCCGTTTGAAAGATATCGAAATATTGCTCTTAGACCCCATAAACTATATATTCTGGGTCGTGGTGAAATTCTGAGTCGATCTAAGCATGCCCGTCCGTCTGTTGAAATCACGCTACCTTCCGAACGAAACATGCTACCGACGTGAAATTTGGCACAAGTAGCTGTTATTGATGTAGGTCGGATGGTATTGCAAATGGGCCATATCGGACCACTTTTACGTATAGCCCCATATAAACCGACGCTCAGATTTGGCTTGCAGAGCCTCTTGGAGGAGCAAAATTCATCCGATTCGGTTAAAATTTGGTACATGGAAAAATGCAAAAATTGGTCCACATCGGTCCATAATTATATATAGCCCCCATATAAACCGATCCCCAGATTTGGCTTGCAGAGCCTCTAAGAGAAGCAAATTTCATCCGATCCGGCTGAAATTTGCCACATGGTGTTGGTTAATGGTCTCTAACAACCATGCAAAAATTGGTCCACATCGGTCCATAATTATATATAGCCCCCATATAAACCGATCTCCAAATTTGGCTTGCGGAGCCTCTAAGTGAAGCAAATTTCATCCGATCTGGCTGAAATTTGGTACATGGTGTTAGTATATGGTCTCTAACAACCATGCAAAAATTGGTCCACATCGGTCCATAATTATATATAGCCTCCATATAAACCGATCCCCAGATTTGACCTGCGGTGCCTCTGGATGAGCAAAATTCATCCGATGTAGTTGAAAATTGGTAAGTGATGTAAGTATATGATCTCTAACAACCATGCGGGAATTGGTCCATATCGGTCCATAATTATATGTAGCCCCCATATAAACCGATCCCCAGATTTGACTTCCGGAGCCCCTTGGAAGAGCAAAATTCACCCGATCTGGTTGAAATTTGATACGTGGTGTTAGTATATGGTCAATAACAACCATAAAAATTGGTCCATACCGGTCTTAATTATATCTAACCCCCATTAAAACCGATCCCCAGATTTGACCTCCGGAGCTCTTGGAGGAGAAAAATTCATCCGATCCGGTTGAAATTTGGTACGTGGTAAAATTTGGTACAGTGGGCTAGTACATGGCCGCTAACAACCATGCTAAAATTGGTCCGTATCGGTCTATAGTTATATATAGCCGATTCCCAAAAATAATTTTTTTCTATAGAAAATTTTGTCAAAATTTTATTACTATACAATATTTTGTCAACATTTTACTTCTATAGAAAATTTAGTCAACATTTTGTTCTTATAGAAAATTTTGTCAAAATTTTATTACTATACAAAATTTTGTCAAGATTTTATTTATGTAGAAAATTTTGTCAAAATTTTATTTCTGTAGAAAAATTTGTCAAAATTTTATTGCTATAGAAAGTTTTGTAAAAATTTTATTTCTATAGAAAATTTTGTCAAAATTCTATTTCTATTAAAAATTTTGTCAAACTGAATTATATACGTATTTAAGTGGCCTCTTTTTGTTTAATATATACACCGTATGGACTAACTTACAATTGAGAAGACGGTGTTAAGAAGTTTTAAGATACCTTGCCATCAGCAAGTGTCACCGCAACCCAATTACTTCGATTGTGGATGACAGTCTTTAGTACAAGTTTCTATGAAATTCATGGTGGAGGGTACATAAGATTCGTCCTGGCCGAACTTACGGCCGTATATACTTGTTTTTCATACTATTTGTATCTTTCCTAATTTCTTTCTCCCTTCCATATGCTTTATTTAATTCTCAGCACTTTTTATCTGTTTGTAAAAATGTTGCAGATTGTATTCAATTTTATAAATTTTTTCCCGATGGAGCAGTTTCTGCAGAAATTTATGAAAGGTTTCCCACGGTAAAGCCCATTTCCTTAGGTGGTATTGAAATTCCAGTTGGAGAGTGTACAAACTACCTTGGGGTGATATTGAACAGGAATGAACTTAATATTGAAGAAAAGCCACGGTAGCCTTAAACTCGTGCAAAAGGCAATAGGGAAAAAAGTGGGGACTTAAACCGAAATTTGTGAACATTCTGAGAGTTAAAACTTCTTCGAATTACTTGGGTTGCGGTAACACTTGTGGTAACACTTGAAACTTCCTAATACCGTCTTCTAAATTGCAAGATAGTCCATAAAAAAGGCCGATTAAATACGTATATAATTAAGTTTGACAAAAGTTTGTATAGAAATAAAATTTTGATAAAAGTTTCTATAGAAATAAAATTTTGCCAAAATAAAATTTTGACAACATTTTCTATAGAAGTAAAATTTGAACAACATTTTCTATAGAAATAAAATTTTAACAATAGAATTACAATTTTGACAACACTCTCTATAGGAATAACATGTTGAAAAAATTTCTATAGAAATAAAATTTTGACAAAATTTTCTATAGAAATAAAGTTTTGGTAGATTATTTTTGGCTCGAGTGATTATGAATGATTATGAACCGATATGGACCAATTTCTGTGTGATTGGGGATCGGCTATATATAACTATAGACCGATATGGACCAATTTTGGCATGGTTATTAGCGGCCTTATACTAACACCACGTTGCAAATTTCAACCGGATCGGATGAATTTTGCTCCTCCAAGAGGCTCCGGAGATCAAATCTGGGGATCGGTTTATATGGGGGCTATATATAATTATGGACTGATATGGACCAATTCGCGTCCATATCGTGTTTGTTAGAGACCACACACTAACACCACGTTCCAAATTTCAACCGGATCGGATGAATTTTGCTCCTCCAAGAGGCTCCAGAGGACAAATCTGGGGATCGGTTTATATGGGGGCTATATATAATTATGGACCGATATGGACCAATTTTTGCGTGGTTGTTAGAGACCATATACTAACACCACGTACCAAATTTTCGCCGGACCGGATGAGTTTTGCTCCTCTAAGAAGCTCCGGAGGTCAAATTTGGTAATCGGTTTATATGGGGGCTATATATAATTATGGACCGATATGGACCAATGTTTGCATGGTTGTTAGAGACCATATACTAATACCATGTACCAAATTTCAGACGGATCGGATGAAATTTGCTTCTATTAGAGGGTCCGCAAACCAAATCTGGGGATCGGTTTATATGGGGACTGTAGATAATTATAGACCGATATGGACCAAATTTTAGCATGGTTGTTATAGACCATATACTAACACCACTTATCAAATTTCAACCGGATCGGATGAATTTTTCTCCTCCAAGAGGCTCCGGAGATCAAATCTGGGGAACGGTTTATATGGGGGCTATATATAATTATAGATCGATATGGACCAAGTCTTGCGTGTTTGTTAGAAACCACATTCTAACACCACGATCCAAATTTCAACCGGATCGGATGAATTTTGCTCCTCTAAGAGGCTCCGGATGTCAAATCTGGGGATCGATTTATATGGGGGCTATATATAATTATGAACCGATATGGACCATGTACCAAATTTCAGCCAGATCGGATGAAATATGCTACTCTTATAGGTTCTGCAAGCCAAATCTGGGGGTCCGTTTATATGGGGGCTATACGTAAAAGTGGACCGATATGGCCCATTTGCAATACCATCCGACCTACATCAATAACAACTACTTGTGCCAAGTTTTAAGTCGATAGCTTGTTTCGTTCGGAAGTTAGCGTGATTTCAACAGACGGACGGACATGCTTAGATCGACTCAGAATTTAACCACTACCAAGAATATATATATTTTATGGGGTCTTAGAGCAATATTTCGATGTGTTACAAAGGGAATGACAAAGTTAATATACCCCCCATCCTATGGTGGTGGTATAAAAAGATTGATACAGACTATCTCTGTTCACTGGTCCATGTGGCTTTTATTGTCATCAACATACAGTTATCGTGGTGTTACAAATTGAATGGCAAACTTGTTATACATCATCATTCTATGGTTATGGGTATAATACTTTTGACCTCTAGGTCGGCCCTAAAAATGCCTAAATATCTGAAAATACTAACTACAATGGTCAAGGCTTATCTGAAGAAATCGCAGACCCATCAATCACCGTCACCTAAGTCTCTTCGCTGGAATCAACAACATTGTCTTCTTCTTTGCAAATGCGTCATCACCAATCCAAGGCTGTAATAGTCACACTCCCGGTTCCATAATCTTCTTATTTGCTGTATGGCCCAGGGGTCGTCTCACTACGATTTACCTAACGACGTCAGTCATTTCTCTTTCTGTTCTTCGATTCCGTTGCCTCCTTCAATATAGGAATAATTACAGAGGTCAAATGTAAACAATTGATATTACACAGGAGACAATATTCGTGAAATCTTAGGATGCATATCACGTTCTCCAAATCCCTTTTTCTCTAATATTTTATTTGCCGGGAAATGGATTTTCGTTTATCCCTTTCCGTCGAATTGTGAAACCTCAACAATAATTGATTGCTTTCTTTTTAGAAGAAAGAACCATCTATAGATATATGTGGGCCATCCCAGTATTGCATATGCTACATGTATATGGGCGTTTAGGTTGTGGTGGTCCATGTCTTGTCATCGCATCTAAATAGAGAGAAAGATGCGTAATCCCCGTATTGACGAAATGCCACAATAATCATAATAACAAAACGTTTTGATAATTGCTCAATTTTTTCTACATCACCCATCTATGTATGTGGATCTCTTCCATTCCACCCTCCATCCAAGTAAATTAATCCCTTTCTAATTTACTACCGAAAATCCCATTCCATCCTTCCCATGGTGGGATTATGGGCCAGGGATTTACCACAAATGAAACAACATTACACGATATGGATGACGGAAGAAATGAATGAATGAATGAATGAGTAATACTGGGACTAGAGGATCTGGACGGGGTGGCGATGGAGGCTAACAGTAAATGAATAGAGGAAAAACTGTTTCTTATAGGATTTTAATAATTCGTTTCATTTATCACGCGTCAACAACACTCGCACATTCATTCAAATCGCGCACAGCATGTATCCCCAGTATTCATCAACTTTTGAAGTAAGCAAACGCATACTGACGCATCACATTTCTTATGTTTCTATAGAAAAATCAAATGATGGTTAATTGAATGGCGTTGCAGACAATACATATGTGAGATGGATTATATAAATAATGAATATGTTGGAAAGATGGAGATAATTAGCTCAGTGGGTGAATTCGAAAAGTTTTTCAAAGATTACAAACTACAATTTTGTGCACTGGATTCCATCACCAAACACCACAACTTTTTTCCATAAATCGATAGGTTTGGTTATAGTGGCAGCATGGTACTTGAAGCTCAGTAGACTTTGCCCAGAAAAAACTCCTATTACCAAGTAAATAGTACGGCCTTAAAATTAGAAGTTTGAAGATTATTTCATGCTAATGTTGACCGCGACTGAGCCTCAAATGGTCCATCCGTTTAGTCCAATGTGGGCAAACTCTTTCCAATATTTTGGCCAGTATCTCACGAATAGTTTTCTTCCAATGCATCAATTGAAGCGGACTTGTTTGTCTAGATATAAGTTTTAACATAGCCCAACCAAAAAAGACTAAAAGCGTTAAATTGATCGATATAGGCTGCCAATTTAACGGTCCCCAACGTGAAATAAAATGTTCACCGAACTTCTCAATAATTCCATTGTTACACAGAAAAAAATTTCTGATTTAAAGACGAAATTAATTGATCGAATTAATTATTTAATTGAAATGTCTTAAATTACGAATATGATAGTAGCAATCACAGTTTTAATTGGGTATTAAAAATGCTTGATTAAAAAAATTGTTGATTTCTTTACCAAATTTCAATTAATTACACCCACCACCATAGAATGATGACGTGGATGTAATAAATTTGTCATTGCGTTTGTAGTTTCGTTTCGAAATATTCTTGACCAGGGAGAAATTCTAAGATGATATAACATGTCCATATGTCTGTCTTTTGTAATCACGCAACAGTCTTCAATAATGAAGCTATCGTGTTGAAATTTGAATTAAACTCATATTTTGTCCGTACACAGAAAAAAATTTCCGTAGTTAAGTTAACACTAAATTTAACTTATTTTTATTAAAAAAAAATATTTGCTGTAGTTAAATTTTATTATTTTTATCGAAATTTTCCACAGCTTAATGAAATCTTACTTTTTTTAAGTATGTCTCAAAAATTTTATGAACTAAACGTGAGTATAAAGTTCTATGACCGTACACATAAATTCAATATGAACTAAAACAAATGAAAATTTTCGTACGATTCCCAAAAATAGTAAGAATGAACTACTGTTTGGTTAAAATGGTCATGATTTGGCGCCAATGATTTTCTTCTTTACTTTTAGTTAATTTTTTCTTCTATGAGATGATGTAATTTCGTGAACTGTAGTTAAAAAGTACAACACGGCATTAAAATTTCCTGGTTTTAAGAACGCTTTGTGGAAATCTTTAGTTCAATTTTCGTGCGTGGTAGTTCATTGTTCCTATAAAACAGTTAAATTTTTTTCGGTGCAGGCAAGTTCGTAGATGGGTTATATCGGTCAAGATTTTGATGTAGCCCGCATAAAAACAGAGCGTCTAGATATCCCAATTTTTATCCGATTTGCCTGAATTTCAAAATTCGAGGTATTTTTGGTGGATAATTAAGTGTGCCGAATATGATATTATTCGGTCCATATTTGAATATAGCCCCCATAAGCCCGATCTCCTAATGTGATTTCTGGTTTATCAGACTTGCCAGTAATTGGAAATCTAGAGGTATTTTGAGTCCACACATAAGTGTGCTGAAGATGATGTGTAGCGGTCCAATTTTGGAATTTTCCTCATATAGGCCGATCTCCCGATTTAACCTCTTGAGCGTCTAGACATCCCAATTTTTATTCGATTTGCCTGAAATATATTTTGTAGATCGGTCCATGTTTTGGTATATTCTTGAAACTTGGCATAAGTAGTTATTATTGATGTACACTCAGAAAATTTAACGTCGTAACTACAAGTAAATTCCATAATATTGAGTAGTTCAAAATTTTACTCACAGTTAGTTAAATTTAACTATTGATGAACAAAATGAACTCAGTGGAAGTAAATTGAACTTACGGCCATTACCAGCAAAATGGTTAAGAACTCCCAATGAGTTCGTAAATGGACTGAAGCAAATACAATAATAGGGAATACGTATTTTCTCGAACGTACGAAGAAGTTTCTCAGCGTTACTGAACTTTTACTGTGCAATATTACGAAGTCTAGTTGGACACGAAATTTCCATTTTTAGTATAAATAAACTAACGATGAATGCCAATTCTAACTACCGTTGAGTGAATCTACTTCTAGACAATAGTTCGTCTCCGAGACATGTGCTCGTGTGGTGTTTCTAAAAATAGACACCCTTGACTGTATGTGTTAATGAATAATACATGCAACCAAGCAAGAAACAAACAAAGTCACATTTAGTTGTTGATGAGTGTAAGAGCTAAGTGGCCCAGTGGATAGTGTGTTTAGTTAGAAAACTGTTGGTACGCGGTTCGATCCTCCGTCCGGACAAAAGGTAAAATTTTATAAAATGATAAAAATAAAATCTAATAAATGATTCTAATATGACTGAGATGCAGAAATGGGGATATTTCCCCTTGAGGTCTCCTTGCTCCAAGTCACAAGGTGGTCTAGGAAATCCGGAACATTAATTTTTTCGTTTTCACAAAATGTATTTATTTAGTTAATTTTTTTACTTCTGAACAGTTAAATTTGAACTTGACAAAAGTTAAAACAAATTACTAACCTATAGGAAAATGTTGAACTTACTATGGGTACATGCTTCTTTAGCGACATACGAAGTTCAATATTAACACTGGTTAGTTAAAAATAACTCGCTAATGGGTTCACTCTTCTCTGAGTGTAGGTTAGGTGGCAGCCAGATGTATCAGGCTCACTTAGACTATTCAGTGCATTGTGATACCACATTGGTGAACTTCTCTCTTATCACTGGGTGCTGCCCGATTCCATGTTAAGCTCAATGACCAGGGACCTCCTTTATAGCCGAGTCCGAACGGCGTTTCACATTGCAGTGAAACCACTTAGAGAAGCTTTGAAACCCTCAGAAATGTCACCAGCATTACTGTTGTGGGATAATCAACCGCTGAAAACATTTTTGGTGTTCGGTCGAAGCAGGAATCGAACCCGCGACCATGTGCATGCAAGGCGGGCTTGCTAACCATTGCACCACGGTTGCTTGATGTAGGTCGGATGGTATTGCACATGGGCCATATGGGACAACTTTTACGTATAGCCCCCGTATAAACCGACCCCCAGATTTGGCTTTCGGAGCCTCTTAGAGAAGCAAATTTCATCCGATCCGATTGAAATGTGGCATGTGGCATTGGTCCATATCGGTTCATAATTATATATAGCCCCCATAAAAATCGACCTCCGGATCCTCTTGGAAGAGCAAAATTCATCCGATCCGGTCTTATGTAACCATGCAAAAATTGGACGATATCGGTCCATAATTATAAATATATAGCCCCCATATATATAGCAAATTATATATAGCAAATTTCATCCGATTCATTTGAAAGTTTGTATTTTGTGTAAGTATATGGACACTAACAACCATAATTCTATATGGGCCCCATGTAAACCCGTCCCAAGATTTGACCTCCGGAGCCTCTTGAAGAAGCAAAATTCACCCGATCCGGTTGAAATTTGGTATGTGGTGTTAGTATATGGTATTTAACAACCATGCCAAAATTGGTCCATATAGGTCTATAATCATATATAGCCCCCATATAAACAGTCTTTCGTAGAAGTTTCTACGGAATCCATGGTGGAGGGTACATAAAATTCGGCCTGGCAGAACTTACGGCCGCATATACTTGTTTAGATTTCATTTCAGTGACCGACGTTGAAACGTAACTACGAAAATCAGTCCAACTTCAGAAAAAGGGCCACCTTAAAATGATTTATATGGAGCGGAACATCTCGAAAAATATAAAAAAATTGTCCAATTTTATTATAAAATAAAATTTTAAAATGTGTGAAATTAATTAATAAATAAGCTAAATTTTTTTATTAAAATAGTTTTATTTCAAATTTTATATTTTCTACTTATTATTTTTATTAAATAAATAAAAATCGAATTATTTTTCAGAGCGTTTGAAGTTATTTAAACATTTGACCATATATGGTTACAATGTAATCGTTTAGGAATTATTGCTCAATGGCTTCATTCTACTACCACATCTCAAATAACTAAACAGCTACTTCTGATACGTTGAATCAGTAATCGAAGAGGGGTCAATTCAACTCTTATATGTGAAAGTGTTGGACGCAATGGAGTAAAATATAATATTAGGATATTTAACTTAATATGGATATGAATATGGATATACAAATTTAATTAAATAGCTTATAGAGCTCAGTTTTAAAAGTTGAGGAGTTGCATATGCGCTGTATGTTTGAAGGTAGTTCATTCCAGAGATGTATAGTAGAGGGAAAACGTTTTCTTTCTGAATTTATACAGACCATTCTAGGTGTTATGAGTTTCATTCCTGTGTGAGCGGGCCAATTTCAGTAGGTTAAATAAGTATTCAGGTTCACCAATGTTTATGATATTACGAGGGCAGTTCGGAAACTTCTTAGCCTAGCACAAAAATCGCGGTATAAACAGAAAAAAGTTAAGTGTTTTGGAAACTTCCATCTCTGTTATGAACACATGTTAAGTTTTGTTTCGATCTGGCAACTCCTTCATATAGAAACAGGTGTTCAAAAACAAAAAACGCATCCGCAATTTTTTTTACAATGGAAAAATTAGAAATGCGTGCTGTCATTAAATATTTACATAAAAAAGGTTTATCGGGACAAGAAATTCATAATGATATGGTGAATGTGTTAGGGGAAAGTGCTTCTTCATATGCAACTGTAAAAAATTGGGTTGCTGAATTTAAACGTGGTCGTACAAAGATTGAAGATGAATCACGTAGTGGACGTCCAAAAACAGCAACAACAACAGAAATTGTAGCCAAGTTGCATGATATTTATGCTATTAAATGATCGACGAATAAAAGTGCGTGAAATTGCTAATATCATGGGCATCTCAAATGATCGAATCCATTTAATTTTGCATGAAGAACTACTTATGAAAAAGCTTTCTGAACATTTCTCAAGCTTGTTTGGATCGTTTTAAGCGAAAAAAAAAAATGGATTTTAAGCGTCGTTTCATAACTCTTGATGAGACATGGATCCACCACTATACTCCAGAGACAAAAGAACAATCCAAACAATGGACTGAAGCTGGAGGACGTGCCGCAAAGAAGGCAAAAACAGTTCAATCGGCTGGTAAGGTTATGGCAACGATTTTTTGGGACTTCAAAGGTATTTTATTGATTGACTATCTGCAAAAGGGTAAAACAATAAATTCAATATTCAAAATTCAAATATTGCAACCTTTTGGATCAAATTCGAGAAAAACGTCCTGGCTTACAACACAAAGGAATAATTTTTCAAGACAACGCACCAGCGCACAATAGTGTTTTAACAATGGCTAAAATCAACGAATTAGTACGAGTTGCTTGACCACCTACCTTATTCTCCTGATTTAGCTCCCAGTGACTTTTACTTGTTCCCAAATCTAAAAGAATTCCTTGCTGGCAAGCGTTTTACCTCAAATGAAGATCCAATTACAGTTGTAAACCACTATTTCGAAGACCTTGAGGAAAACTATTTTAATCAAGGGATAGAATTGCTAGAAAACCATTAGACTAAGTGTATTGAAGTTTCAAGACATTATATTGATTTTTGAAAAACTAACTATTCTCTTTCATTGATAGGCTAAGAAGTTTCCGAACCGCCCTCGTATGTAGCAGAACGAGGCTTTTTATATTCAAATAATTTTTTTTCACAGGCCCATAAATTCAATTTAGGTTATAGCTTCATAATAGATCGCTCTAGGTCCAAGTCCGCTGTAGATATGGCTAGAGCTCCGGAATTTATATTTTTTGAATTTTTATTTACCTAACGAAATGCAAATTTCACAATTCTCTTGTTTTGGCAATATTTTTAATTGTAGATTATTGGACGATATGTGGTCCCGTCCTTGTAACTAAGGCTAATAGATTTCTACACAATTAAGTCATCCAAAATAATTCACCTCCTTCAAATCAATTCCCAAATTCTTATCCGATCCGTTTAAAATTTGGTACGTGATGGTAGTATATATCCACTAACATCCGTGCAAAATTGGTCCATATCGTTACATAATTGTATATAGTCCCCATATAAACCGACCCACAAATTTGACTTCAGGATCCTCTTGAAGGAGTGTAGGGAACCCATTATGATCTTTCTTCTTATCAATAAGTTTTACTCGATTTTAAGTTTAGTTCAATGATTTCGATTAGAGTTCTCATACGTTGACTCTTGAAAAGGAGCTCACTTATCATTGATCGGACCGCTCTAATTGATAAGAAAGAAGTTCACCACCTGTGGTATTGCAATAGACGGAATAGTCTAAGTGAGCCCAAAATATAGGACTACCACCATACCCAACTTAACCTACAATGGATGACAACAAGGGAGTTTATTACCACCAATATTAAACGCAGCTAAACGTCCTTTATGTGAATCACCTTTTGATGGGGCTTGCGGCTAGTCATGCTTTCCTGCTCATAAATGTCTCTTGGTTAAGTCTCAAGTCCCAGTTGGGATATTGTTTTGCTGTAACAGCCCAGCCCGTATTTACAAACGATTTACGCTTTGTTTTTCCTTTTTGTAAATTCATTATGAGCACTTTACACCCCTTCATCGAAGCGAACCGCAGCAAGAAACATCATCACTGCTGCCGTCACCGTCATACTCATACCTTTGAGGCCCATCATCGTCATCATCATCACCATGGTCACACAGAGCAACACGTTTTCCACAAGACGCAAGGAGAAGGTAAATACAGACGGAATGGTACGCAACGATTGGGTGACTCTACAAAAAGATGTGAAAAGTACGTTGGTCGAATTTCAATTTTCATTTCCATCATTGTCTACCGTTTGGAGTTGTGGTTAATGATGACTCTGCTGTTGTTGCTGCTGCAAATTATGATGGTAGCGGCAAATGTTTGCCACTAGAAAACATGGAAAGAGAATCAAACAGCTGATAGCGCCCCCTCATATCTGTGGTAGCTTTTGACAAAGCATCTAACATCATTTCTATGGTTAGAAAAGGCAGCTTTAGAAATTCCATTCAATACACTGAGAGGAAATTAAATATTTCATTTCTACTTTTGACCTTTGTAGTGTATAGGACACGTACACATTGTAGGAAAGAAAAAATAGAAGAAAACCTTATATTTGCTTTGAGGGAATTTACATTCAGTTCAATAAAGCCAGTTGCTTCGACTGAATGTCTATGGACACATTCAGTCGAAGCAACTGGTTTCAGATAACAGTTCCATTGGATTGCCTGGATATGTCTCGTGGTGGAGGTGAATTAGGGATATAGCTTAGAGATGCGGGACCGAAGTTACGAGTAGGATAGCACCGATCTTGTCACCGCAGTTACCCTTCGTGGACAACGCTATACCGGCAGGTCAATATGGCCTATTAAACCGCTTCCGTAGAGACCTAGTTCAGCACCGCCTGTATTGTCTCATCAGTGTTACCGATCAGGTGATCAAAAAAGATCAGTACCGAAATTCGAGCCTGATAAGGTTGGTCCTTGCGGATGGATTCCTCCTATCCTAATGGCACGATTTAGGTGTTCTATATGGTGTTTCAGTTCAGTATGGTGTTACAGGCCGCTGTATGTTTCACCATTGCGTATCACTGATAACAGGAGTTCAAATGAGAGGAGCGTAATCTATCAAGAAACCTCCTATTTGCATATCCGGAATCTTTAATTTGTCTTAACGCATCCTACTTCAAACCAGCTCCTTCGGGATTGTTGTTCTGCTTCCAAAATTCTTGGAGACCAGTTCCATACGATTGCGAACGAGGATCTTAGCATTCTTAATAGTAGAGTTCCTCTGATCACAGTAATGGATGTCTATAAATTTTGTTCACCTCTCCACTTTAACACGTGTCAGGGATCTCCAAGGACTTTAGACTTTCTAACATCATTTTATTCTACTCTTGGTTGGGAGCCACCTTGCAATGGTTAATCTAAGTTTCGATCGAAAATCATAAAGTTTTTCCGCGGCGGTAGCTGGTGACATTGGACTGAATATTGTAAGTGAGACTGATATATCGGGCTGCCATTATACCTGACCTAACCTAACTTGGATATATGACATTGTTGTCTAGGACGCATATTTAAAAAGATATGGCCAAAAGAAATTTTTCATAAAAATTTAATTTTTTTAGGATTAGGATGAATTTTTAATTGTTTTTTAGGGTGGCCACGAATTAAAGTCCTTTTCGCTCCAGGACTCTTAGTTTAGGAGATATGGCCACAAGAAGTTTTTTATATAAAAATTTATTTTTTTACGATTTGGGTACTTTTTCCAATTCTTTTGAGGGTGGTCGCTAATTAAAGTTCTTTTCGCTCTAGGGCGCTTATTTAAGGAGATATGGCCAAAAGAAGTTTTTCATATACAAATTTAATTTTTTTTTGGATTTCGGTGGTTTTTCCAATTTTTTGAGGGTGGTCACGAATAAAAGTCCTTTTCGCTCTAGGACGCATATTTAAGGAAATATGGCCAAAAGAAGTTTTTCATATAAAAATTTAAATTTTTTTAGGATTTGGGTGGAGTTTTTATTTTTTTTTGAGGGTGTTCACGAATTAAAGTCAATTTCGCTGTAGGACGCTTATTTTAGGAGATATGGCCAAAAGAAATTTTTTTATAAAAATTTCTATTTTTTTGAGGAATTGAATGGATTTTTTAATTTTTTGAGGGTGGTCACGAATTTTCTTCTTTTCGCTGTAGCACACATATTTAAGGAGAGATAGAGAATAGTCTAAGTGAGCCTGAAATATTGAGCTGCCACCTAACTTAACCTTGCCTAAGGATCGCCCAGGACTTTGGAACAGGTATGCTCCTGTTGACGAAGCAGTCTTTGAGTTCGGGAATATAATTACACTGAAAATGTACATTTGATGAGAAGTGACTTTTCTTATGTATTTTGATCTGCAGAATTCGAAAAAATGTTAAAATTTCGTATGGAACAGATTTTAAGATATCCCGTTATTTTTAGTTTTTCGCCCTTTTTTCACTAAACAAATTATATCTGGAGTTAGAAATGTCCGATTATGTCGTTGTTGATACTTAAATGAAAGGTATTGAGATGACGAATAATCGTGTATAATAAGATCTGTGATAAGTTAAGTGGTTCAAAAAATATCGATGCAAAAAAGCAAATTAAAAAAAAAAAACAAGTATATACGGCCGTAAGTTCGGCCAAGCCGAATCTTAAATACCCACCACCATGAATCAAATATTAGGGTTTCCTTTGAAATTTCAGGGGGGTTTGAGGACAAATCAAGCAGAGCAGTTCAACCAATACACTTCCCGGAGATAAATTTAAAGATTTTACCTACGAAGACTATATCAGATTCTGGATTTGTAAGAACCATTTTTGTTTTAGAGGAATCATTAACATCTCTTGTGGTGTGCAAGAAAATTATAAAATCTTAAATTTGTAGATTTTCACCCGAGAAGTAAAATCTGGAAATTTTACATTGAGTTTCAAGCAATTTTCATGATCGGTGCACCTTCTATACCCTCAAGAAGTGAAATTTCAGGCAAATCGGATAAAAACTACGGTTTCTAGAAACCCAAGGAGTTAAATCGGGAAATCGTTCTTATGGGGGCTATACTAAAACACTGACCGATACTCACCACTTTCGGCGTATCTCTTTATGATCCAAAAATAGTTCTAGATTTCGAATTTCATACAAATTGGATAAAAACTACGGTTTTTATAATCCCAAGAAATAAAATCCGGAGGTCGGTCATTATTGGGGATATACCAAAACATGAACCAATACACGCCCTTTTCGGCACACCTCTTTATTGTCATACCAAAACATGGACCGATACTCACCATTTTCCGCACACTTATTTATGGTCCTAAAATATCTCTAGATTTCCAATTTGAGGCAAATTGGATAAAAACTACGGTTTCTATAAGCCCAAGAACCCAAATCGGGAGGTCGGTTGATATGGGGACCATACCAAAACATTGACCGATGCTCACCATTTTTGGCACACCTCTTTATGGTTCTAAAATACCTCTAGATTTCCAATTTCTGGTAAATTGAATAAAAACTGCGGATTCTACAAGTTCAAGAAGTAAAATCGGGAGATCGGTCTATATGGGGGCTATACCAAAACATGGAGTGATACTCACCATTTTGGCACACCTCTTTATGGTCATAAAATACCTCTAGATTTCAAATTTCAGGCAAATTGGATAAAAACTACGATTTCTACAAACACAAGACCCCAAATCGGGAGGTCGGTTTATATGGGGACTATATCAAAACCTGGACCGATATAGCCCATCTTCGAACTTGACCTGCCTGCAGACAAAAGACGAGTTTGTGCAAAATTTCAGCATGATTGCTTCATTATTGAAGCCTGTGGCGTGATTACAACAGACAGACAGACGGACATGGTTATATCGTCTTAGAATTTCTCCCTGATCAAGAATATATATATTTTATATAGTCGGAAATCGATATTTCGATGTGTTACAAACGGAATGACAAACTTATTATACCCCCGTCACCATTCTATGGTGGTGGGTATAAAAATCATGGTTTGCAGGGACCTTTTTCCGCCGGAAAAGTACAAACCATTAAGAAACCTCCTATATGCTTGTAGGATACATCTTCAGAATCTGCTCCTTGTTTCACGTACCCTACATCAATCTAGCCCCTTCAGGATTGTGGTTTGGATATCGATGATCACATCCATATCTTTAGTGCGTCACAAGACAAGGATGGCACAGTACTTTGGGACAGATATCAATAAGTTCCCGTCGAACGACACAGCAGTCTTTGAGTTCGGGAAGGTAATTATTCATGTTTCAAGCTACCTTCCACCACGACCTGATATCAATATGGAAAAGTCAATCGCATATATGGTTAGATGGATATATGATCGGACTGTTTAACGAACCTTTTTCTTTCAGGAACCTTCCAATATAAGCAACTGTAATTCCAATGGCCACAAATGTGGATGTTCACGAGCACATTTTTAGTGCGTGACAACTCAAGGATCGCCCAGGACTTTGGAACACATCAATAAGTTTCTGTTAACGAATTAGTCTTTGAGTTCGGGAATGTAATTATTTATCCTTGTTTCAAGCTACCTAGCGTCAAAATCTGATATAATATAGAACAATTGTCCGCAAGTATTATCAATGCGGTCTTCTAAGCCGCTGTAGATTTCACCACTCCGTATCACTGAGGGCAGGAGCGTCATCTATTAAGAAACTTCCTATTTGCTTGTAGGATACATCTCCGGAATTTCCTCCTTGTTTTCACGCACCCTACATCAACCTAACCCCTTCAGGTTTGTGGTTTGGATGTCGACGATCACATGCATATCTTTAGTGCGTCATAAGACAAGTATAGCCCAGGACTTTGGGACAGATATCAATAAGTTCCCGTCGAACGACAAAGCAGTCTTTGAGTTCGGGGAGGTAATTATTTAACCATGTTTCAAGCTACCTGGCACCAAGACCTGATATCAGTACGGAACAGTAATCCGCATTATAACGACATGATGCAGCGATGGGAGGGTAGCCTTAGCAATATATAAGTTCAATAAGAAGAAGTATAGTACAAAACCTTGAAGAACGTATTTATAGATAGTCCACGACTTCAGAAGAACAAGGAAGGATTTATTGAATGAAGATCATTTGAATCCTTGTGTAAACCACCCAACACATCTAGCACTTTTCCATTTATCTTTCCTAAAATTTGCTGAATTTGCAACCTCAAGTTTTCTAAGTGTAAATATACAAGCACCACTTGTATATCACACGAAGGTGATGCATACTTAACGCTTGTCTGAGTACGTTTGACTTCAACGCCTTCTGTTTATTGAGAAAAGTTTGTTGGATGCAACTATGGGAGTTTACCCAACTCCATGATTTCTGTTCGCCATGCTCTCGTTTTTTAATAATTTAACCAAAAGTTTGAAAGTCTTTTTAAATGCTGCTGTTCATACTAATAATTTCTATGTTCCATTTGAAATGTTGCACCCTTCGAAGAGCTCAATGGGAAATTAATGACAGTCTGCCATAGATTTTTTTGGCTATGCTATGGTATTTTGTCAGCTTTTATATAAAAATTGAACTATGCCTCATGAATGATAATGTTGGGAACTTTTGGTACGGAAATTCAATATTTGTTGAGGAAAAGACGTGGGTAGCTAACAGAAGATTCAAATCTAATTTTAAATCAAGCATAAACGATATGGTTTTGTTTTATTCAAATAAAGTTTCGCTGGTCGCAGTAAAGAACTTAAAGTTCATTAAAGTTGCCGATGACTTTTTCCAAACAAATCAAGATTATCGTTAATTAGCTGAATTTCATGGTTGATATGAGAGATTTGTTAAAGTCAACAAACCAAGTCGAATTCAAAATCAGCTCAATTAATCTTCAAATGAAGAAGGCATATAAAAAAGAATTTAAGTTTTTGGCTTAGGGGTATTAAACATTTTTCAATATTAGGAATTAGGAATTTTATAAATTCGACTTTCCACTGTCTATAACCACTACCATGGAGCAAATATCTTGTACTGGGTTCTTATTTCTTTCAAATTATTACCACTTTGAGAAACTGCAGTCTGAGGAGTATACTCACTTTCATGAAGGACATTCAAAGGTGGAGGACCTAGGCAAAACTGAGGGACATTACGCAAATATAATAATAAACCAAGATTGGTATCATTCAGGAAGAGGAAAGATGAAGTTGTGTGGTGAACCGAAGAAGGTGTTTGGTCTAAGTGGACACTAAATGCGTGTATCCGCCATAGCCTAATCGAACCATGGATGAAATATAAAGTTAGGGGCTACCTGTCCCATTCCGAGGTAGCTTATGGGAACAAATTTAAATTGATTTTAAAATTTGATGTTTATTCCTAAGTTTTTTTGAAAAATAAAACAAAGAAAATGGAAAACAATATAGAGCTGTTTTGTAGCATTACATATGAGACACCCTGTCTATAATTATGGACCAATATTGACCAATATTTTCACGGTAGGTAAAGAGCATATACAGATATCACACAAGAAATTTGAACAGGATCAGATCCAATTAGATGATTTTAACCATATTAGGCGATAGTCGTATTATACTAGGTTTACCATTTGTGGGGCGGTATTGCAATCCTAGTGCTACAATCTGCCAACCGACAGCTGACTTTTGAACGTTTGTGTTGTTGTGTTGTTTACAGCAACTTAAAAGATCCATCTCGCCCAAGAAATGGAATTAAATCGTGAAAATTGTTGTGCGAATATTTTCGAGTTAACAGTTCATCGCTGATTCATTTTGTGGTGTAGAATCTCCGTCAAGGATCATTGTTTATCGATGTCATGGTGAATTCAAACGAGGTCGTAGTTCACTCCAAGACGATTTTCGTGAAAGTCGTTCATATTGCAAGATCGTCATGTGACCTATTGTGAGATTTAGACTTAGGCATTCGTGGGACCAGCATACATTAAATATTGCATGAATATTGGACCGTACTACTCGAACAACCCGGAACTAGAGGTGTGCACGTGACACGAAATTGTCGTGACTCACGTGTGAGTCATGATTCACGCTCATGGCAACGGCGTGAGTGTACGTGAGCGTGATTAACAAACCAAAATGACGTGCGTGAGCGTAATTCACGATAATATTATTATCGTGAGCAGGGCTGCCAATTTTGCCGATTTATCGGCATTTTGAAGATTTTTTACTCAAAAAATAGCAAATGCAATCGATTTTTTCCCCAAAAATGACGATATTAGCTCAGTTCAACAATTTGGACTAGAAGCAGTTCGTTTACACATTTAGAGCCACCAAAAGAGAAAATACATTTGACAATAGTCAGATAGAGAAATTGCAAGTTTTTGCTAGAGATTTCATATATGTAGGAGCTATACCTCACTTTACATCTACAGTATTAGTATCACGGTTGCCACTCGTGCCAAATCGACCAAATTACAAAAATATCTTGAAGTTGTTGATCAAATTTTTGTGGTTAGTATATATAAAAATTTTGTTTTATTAGAAAGATATATTTTTTATGGAATTTATAGAAAATTTTGTTAAAATTTTATTACTACAGAAAAAGTTGTTAAAATTTTATTTCTATAGAAATTTCGGCAAATTATTATTTCTATAGAAAATTTTGTCAACATTTTATTTCTATAGAAAATTTCGGCAAAATTTTATTACTATAGAATTTTTTTTTTTCAAAATTTTATTTCTATAGCAAATTTTGTCAAAATTTTATTTTTATAGAAAATTTTGTCAAAATTTTACTTCTATAGAAAATTTTGTTAAAATTTTATTTCTACAGACAAAGTTGGCAACATTTTATTTCTATAGACATTTTTTCAAAATTTTATTTCTATAGAAAATTTTGTTAAAATTTTATTTTTATAGAAAATTTTGTAAAAGTTTTATTTCTATGGAAAATTTTATCAAAATTTTATTTCTATAGAAAATTTTGTCAAAATTGTATTTCTATAGAACATTATGTCAAAATTGTATTTCTATAAAAAATTTTGTCAACATTTTATTTCTATAGAGAATTTTGTAAAATTTTTAGTTCTATAGAAAACTTTCTCAAGAATTTATATCTGTAGAAAATTTTTGCACATTTTTATTTCTATAGAATATTCTTGCAAAAATTTATTTCTATAGAATATTTTTGGCAATTTTTTCTATAGTAAATTCTTTCAAAAATGTATTTCTATGAACCTTTTTTGCAAAATTTTATTTTTAAGAAAATTTTAAAAAATTTTATTTTTAATAAAATTTTTGCAAACTGTCAAATTTTGGAAAATCGGGCAACACATACGTAAATATTAAAGATCTTTATTTTTATTTTAAAATAAAAAACTTATTGAAGTAAAACTATATATTAAAAAAAATATCTTTTATATTATTGAATTGCATAGCATTGCATAAAAATGTTATTTTTTTATTTTAATTTTTATACAAGACTGAATTCATTATGATTATTTTGTTAAAATGAATAGTTGTGTTAATTTCTTGTTCTTTGTATGAAATAAATATTATTGTTTTTAACCAAAAAATTTGTTTGGTTTTAATATTATTAACATTGCAGATTTTTTGCCGATTTTTAAAATGGAAGTGACGATTATGACGATTTTTTCGGAAAAAAGTGACGATTATTCTTGAAATTTTATTGGCAGCAGGGTTGGCCTGTCACAAACTGTGACTTTTGCAACATACATTTGCGACGGTATAATACGTACGTCGCAAAAGTCGTAAACCTACTGTAGTAAACCAAATTTTGAATGGAAGAAATCCTGAACATTTTTAATTTAGTTTGAAAGCATTCGCTTTGAGTTTCTGCAGAAATTTGTGAAAGTTTTCCCATGGGCAAGCCTATTTTCTTAGGTGGTATCGAAATTCTCGCTGGTGAGTATGCAAAATACCTTGGGGTTATATTGGACAGGAGACTGAACTTAAAGCTAAGAAAGGACGAGAAAATCCACGGTACTCGTGCAAAATGCAATAGGGAAAATATGGGGACTAAAACCGAAAATTGTAAACATTCCTAAGAATTGAAACTTCTTCGCACATACCATTGTCTTGGATATCATCGAATTCGCTGCCTAGCTGACGCGACTAAAGTATTTTGAGTTTGCGACTTTTGTTACTTTTTCTACATTTACGACGTTTACAACTTTGCGACTGTCGCAAACCTAAAAAAGTTTGATACAGACCATCTCTGATTGGCAGCCCTGATCGTGAGTGTGTGTTAGTAAAGATTTACGCTCTCGAAAATAATCCCGCTCACCAACATAAAACGCTTAAGAGTTAAATTCGTTTACAATTTTAGTGACACCTGGGATGTTAAGAGTGTAATAACGCTCTCGATTTTAATAATGTTCATGTTTTCAGACACGTCGCTAAGGTAAATTACTCAAAAAATTGTTCGTGAGTCACGACATTTTTCGTGAATCACGATATTTTTCGTGATATTAGGAAAACCCAGATATTAGGAAAACCAATCGCCGATGACGGATCACTTTTCGACAATGCGAGCTCTCACATATCTGCATACTTGAGCACTCACAACAACGATGGGTCATCAGCCGTATAGTACTGACTTCATTCCGAGTGACTTCTTTTGTGATTCCCGTACGTAAAAAACCTCGACACCTGAACAAGCGGTTGATGCGTTCAGAATGTATGTTTTGGAGTTACTTCAATCAGAGTGGCAAAAGTGCTTCCACAATTGAACTTCAAACGCATGCAAAAATGTTAAGAACTTAATGGGAAGTTGTTTTGAAAATACAATAAAGCGATTTTCGATAATTAATATTTGTTTTTGTGCTCTAATTACGAAATATAAAATGCAACACTCGTATAAAATAGCTTAATAACAAAATAAACAAGTTCTATATATTCTGTAGTTTGTTTTTTCTCTTTCAACAAAAATGGTATTTAGTAGTGAACTTCAACTTGCCCAACTAAAAATATAAATTTTCGCAGCATGTCTAGGCATTATCTCCATTTATTTTAAGATCTCATATGGCGCTTACATCAACCGTCCTCTACATCAATTAAATCGAAGCGTTTTTTGATGACCACAATAAACGCTGACATGAAACACATCCATGATATCTGATCGTGGAAAACATTGATGGACCCAAACGATCATCATCATTGGAACCTGCCGACAAAATACAATAAATAAGCATTTAACTTTTATAATCCCTCTTAGCGTTTGAGGGCATGTGGTGAAAAATGGACAAAATATTCCCGGGCTCAGAAACAGTGAGCCTCATTAACAGCAAACACCAAAAACAATCCAAATTAATACTTGACCTTAATAAGAAGCCATCAATAATCAGCCAGCCACATTGGAGAGATTAATGTGGTGGCATATTAAAATGGATTTTCTGAAATTGACGTAACAAAGAAGAAAACAAAAACAGGTAGCTCATCTGATGGACGGACATATGCAAACAACAGATCCAAAAAGATAAAAAGGTGATGTATCATTGATGGTGAATGGGATGTAGGAATTTTAATTCAGTAGTAGTAGCTACCAGTAACTATCACAAAGCTTCTTAGCTTTTAACTATCCGTTTACAAAATACAATATTATGAAATATCATATAGAATGGACCTAAGGGCTTATCAAATATTTGTGAAAATTATTAATGAACTAGCCGAACCTGGCTCTCTTCGCTACTCCTTTCTGATTTTTATACCCTCCACCACTTTGTCATTCCGTTTGTAACACATCGAAATATTGCTCTAAGACCCCATAAAGTATATATATTCTGGGTCGTGGTGAAATTTTGAGTCGATCTAAGCATGTCCGTCCGACTGTTGAAATCACGCTAACTTCCGAACGAAACAAGCTATCGACTTCAAACTTGGCACAAGTAGTTGTTATTGATGTAGGTTGGATGGTATTGCAAATGGGCCATATCGGTCCGCTTTTACGTATAGCCCCCATATAAACGGACCCCCAGATTTTGCTTGCGGAGCCTATAAGAGTAGCATATTTCATCCGATCTGGCTGAAATGTGGTACACGGTGTAAGTATATGGTCTCTAACAACCATGCAAAAATTGGTCCATATCGGTCCATAATTATACAAGCAGAGAAGAAACATGATTGTCACAATCCTATTCGAAGAGCAAAATAATATGATAGGATATATTTTTGCGGCGATCATGTAACATTTTCATGAAAAAGAAAATAAACTTGTCCTCATCTAAAATGTTATTATATTGATGAAAAGAATTTTGTTTCAATCAAAAGGCAATGGTCACGATCTAAAATGTTATGGTATTCGTCAAAAATGGTTTTCTTCCAGTTAAAAGAACATGTTCACAACCTAAAATGTTTTGATCTTTATGAAAAAATTTTTGTCGTCGTCGAAAAAGGACGCCACTTGAGAAGAGAAAACATGAAATTAAATTTATTTATTGGTTTTTATTTATTTATAAATTAAATCATTGTTTATTTGTATTTATAATGTCGTGCAAGCAAACATCATATATTTTTACACAGTCTATTTTGGTTCAATTTCAACAATAAGTAATTATTCCATATTTACTTCGTGCTCATCAAATGTACCAACGCAGACATCATGTAACTGCAAATAAAAATAAATTATACCAAATATCAAAATGCAGAACAAAAGCAGGTACATTTTTTTCAATTACACTTTCCTTTTTTGCGTTCACATAAAACCACGTGCCACTTCTGAATAAATAAATTAACACAAAACACAGTAAATCCGTATTTTCCGTCCATTCCAAGAAACAATCAACACACGACTGACGCGCAAAATGAAAATCGTGTGTACCTGCTCAATGTTTTTATAAAATTATTTTCGCTGCAAAAAAATTAAAAAAAAATTAAATGGTCACGAAAATAATGAAAATGTCTTTATGGCCAAGTAATACTTCTAGAAATGTCTATACATAACCTATAAAAATACTTTTTTCCCTGCAAAAAAGTTAAAAAATTGAATGGTCATGTACATGTACCGCTCGAATATTATTTTTACAAAGACAAAATATATGGTTTTCGCGACAATTACATACTCTAGATAAGCATTAAATGGATGCGGCAACCATGTCCAAACATGTTTTTTCTGTGCGTGTATATAGCCTCCATATAATCCGATTCCCAGATTTGACCTCTGGAGCCTCTTAGTGGAGCAAAATTCATCCGATCCGGTTGAAATTTGGTACGTGCACGCACAGAAAAAACATGTTTGGACATGGTTGCCGCATCCATTTAATGCTTATTTAGAGTATGTAATTGTCGCGAAAACCATGTATTTTGTCTTTGTAAAAATAATTTTCGAGCGGAGAAAAATATATGTTGGCAATAAGCATTTAAATGGTTCTCAAATGCCGCAAATATGTTCTATTATTTAAATGATAGAATTTGAGACCATTATATGGTCAGGAAAATCATGTATCTGACCATTCAATTTTTTACTTTTTTGCAGAGAAAAAAATATTTTTATAGTTTAAGTATAGACATGTCTACAACCATCACATGGCCATAAAGACCATGTACATTGTTTTCGTGACCATTTAATTTTTTAATTTTTTTGCAGCGACAAGAATTTTATAAAAACATTGAGCAGGTACACACGATTTTCATTTTGCGCGTCAGTCGTGTGTTGATTGCTTCTTGGAATGGACGGAGAATACGGATTTACTGTGTTTTGTGTTAATTTATTTATTCAGAAGTGGCACGTGGTTTTATGTGAACACAAAAAAGGAAAGTGTAATTGAAAAATGTACCTGTTTTTGTTCTGCATTTTGCTATATGGATCATTTATTTTTATTTGCAGTTACATGATGCCTGCATTTTGAAATTTAATGGGCACGAAGTACATATGGAATGATTACTTATTGTTGAAATTGAACCAAAATAGAGTGTGTAAAAATATGTGATGTTTGCTTGCACGACATTATAAATACAAATAAACAATCAATTAGTTTATAAATGTGACCATGTTCTTTTAAATAGAAGAAAAACATTTTTGACGTATAACATAACATTTTAGATCGTGACCATTGTCTTTTAATAGAAACAAAATTCTTTTTATCAATATAATAACATTTTAGATGAGGACAATTGTATTTTTCTTAGAACCATGTTCACTGAGCCAACATGGTTGCAGGTTAAAATGTTACATGGTCGCCGCAAAAATAGCTGCTATCATATTATTTTGCTCTTCGAATATGATTGTGGCAATCATGTTTCTTCTCTGCGTGTGGTGTAAGTATATGGTCTCTAAAAACCATGCAAAAGTTGGTCCATATCGGTCCATAATTATATATAGCCCCCATATAAACCGATCCCCAGATTTGTCCTCCGGAACCTCTTGGAGGGTCAAAATTCATCCGATCTGTTTGAAATTTGGAACGTGGTGTTAGTATGTGGTCTCTAACAAACACGCAAGAATTGGTCCATATCGGTCCATAATTATATATAGCCACCATATAAATCGATCCCCCGATTTGACCTCCGGAAGCTCTTGGAGGAGCAAAATTCATCCGTTTCGGTTGAAATTTGGTACGTGGTGTTATATGGTCTCTAACAACCATGCAAAAATTGGTCCATATCGGTCCATAATTATATATAGCGCCCATATAAACCGTTCCCCAGATTTGATCTCCGGAGCCTCTTGGAGAAGCAAAATACATCCGATCCGGTTGAAATTTGCAACGTTGTGTTAGTATATGGCCGCTAATAACCATGCCAAAATTGATCCATATAGGTCTATAGTTATATATAGCCGATCCCCAATCACACAAAAATTGGTCCATATCGGTTCATAATCATGGTTGCCACTCGAGCCAAAAATAATCTATCAACATTTTATTTTTATAGAAAATTTTGTCAAAATTTTATTTTTATGGAAAATTTTGTCAAACTTTTATTCCTAAAGAAAATTTTGTCAAATTTTATTTCTATAGACAATTTTGGCAAAATTTTATTTCTATAGAAAATGTTGTCAAAATTTTAATTCTATAGAGAATGTTGTCAAATTTTAATTCTCTTGAAAATTTTGTCAAAATTTTATTTCTATAAAAAATTTTGCCAACATTTTATATCTATAGAAAATTTTGTCAAAATTTTATTTCTATAGAAAACTTTGACAACATTTTATTTCTTTAGAAAAATTTTCCAAATTTTACTTCTATAGAAAATGTTGTCAAAATTGTATTTCTATAGAAACTTTTATCAAAATTTTATTTCTATATAAAATTTTGTCAAACTTAATTATATACGTATTTAATCGGCCTTTTTTAGTTTAATATATACCACATATGGACTACCTTGCAATTTAGAAGACGGTGATAGGAAGTTTTAAGATACCTTGCCATCGGCAAGTGATACCGCAACCCAAGTAATTCGATTGTGGATGACAAATCTTCAGTAGAAGTTTCTACGCAATCCATGGTGGAGGATGCATAAGCTTCGACCTGGCCGAACTTACGGCCGTATATATTTGTTTTTATTATTATTTAATTTGTTATAATATCGCATTTTTAAAGAATATTTTGTGTGAATCATATCCTTCACAGAAAATATAAAAAATACCAACGGATTTGTAGTTATTTTGCGAAATTCACATGAATACGGATTTCAATTTATTAGTGGGATTGATCACGGCTTTTTTATATCCTCCATCATTGGATGGGGGGGGGGGGGGGGATATTAACTTTGTTATTCCGTTTGTAACACATCGAAATATTGCTGCCACCATAAAGTATATACATATATACGTCCGTCTTTTGAAATCACGCTAACTTCCGAACGAAACAAGCTATCGACTTGAAACTTGGCACAAGTATTTGTTATTCATGTAGGTAGGATGGTATTGCAAATCCATATCGGACCGCTTTTACGTATAGCCCCCATATAAACCGACGCTCAGATTTGGCTTGCGTACGCTCTTGGAAGAGCAATTTTTATCCGGTCCCGTTGAAATTTGGAACGTGGTGTTAGCATATGGTCTCTAACAACCATGCATAAATTGGTCCATATCGGTCCATAATTATATATAGCCCCGTAGCCTTTTGGAGGAGCAAAATTCATCCGATCCGATGAAAATTGGTACGTGATGTCAGTATATGGTCTCTAACAACCATGCAAAAATTGGTCAATATCGGTCCATAATTATATAGCCCCATTTTATCCGATCCCTAGGTTTGACCTCCGGATTCTCTTGGAGAGCATAATTCATCTGATTCGTGCAACACTTACTTTTAAGAGAAGATACATTCATGGAAGGCTTTCATATATTTCATCATATTAATGAAATGTGATCAAATGTGAATTCGGAAATTTTATTTTTCTGAAGTCATATTGTTATTTCTTTTATCTAACCCTTGAAATTGACACGAAGATTCGAGGGAATCTTGTGAGTCGTGAACGGGACTAAACAAAAATGTGTCGTGCCTGAGTTTGAAAATCTAATTCTGTTCATGAGTAAAACTTCTTCGAAACCACGCTCACTTTTAAACTCATTAAAAAAATCACGATCATTAATTCATAAAATTCTTGCTCACGATAAAATTCTTACTCAAGGTAAGATATGGGTACATAAAAAATTTACAAAATACATATGTAGTTTATGGGTTTTTTGACCAATATTTCTATGCGTTACAAACGTAATGACAAACTTAATATACTCCCATCCTACTATGTAGGGTATAATATATCAAAGAAAACACTAAATATTTAACATTTATTAAAACAATGGGATGATTAAATTACATCCGATTCGGTTGAAATTTGGTACGTTCTGCAAGGATATGGTCGCTAACAACCATGTCAAAATTGTTCCATATTGGTCCTATATAGTTATGTAGCCACCAGATAAACCGACCCCCAATCAAACAAAAATTGGTCCATATCAGTTCATAATTGTATATAGCCCCCATATAAACCGATCCCCACATTTTGCTTGCGGAGCCTCTTGAAGAGCCAAGAGTATATACTTGTTCTGATTTGAATCGAGTACGGAAAGCCTAATGTCTGGTGGAGCCGACTACAATGTACCCCGCATCACTGTGTAGACCAACATTTTTAGTACCATCTCAAATCCATAAAATTTGTTGAGAGATATATAAAGGTTTATGTTGCCAAATACATGTATTTAAATTTGAACATAAAACCAATACGACAAAAAACTCGTAAATCTGACCTTCACTTTAAATGCTGTTACTGTTTATTTTTGCGTCTATTATTTGAACGCGATAACAAACTTATAGTAACATGGTAACAAGCAATGGTACACAAAAAAAAAACAATTTGATTCAATCACGAAATTAATTGGTCCAATTAATTAAATCAGTTAAATAATTGATGAAAAAAATGAAAAATGAAATGAAATTGAAACAAGTAATTGTTTAATAAAAACAGCGAAAACATTCGCTATTTTTATACCCTCCACCATAGGATGGGGGTATATTAACTTTGTCATTCCGTTTGTAACACATCGAAATATTGCTCTAAGACCCCATAAAGTATATATATTCTGGGTCGTGGTGAAATTCTGAGTCGATCTAAGCATGTCCGTCCGTCCGTCCGTCTGTCCGTCTGTCCGGCTGTCCGTCCGTCTGTGGAAATCACGCTAACTTCCGAACGAAACAAGCTATCGACTTGAAACTTGGCACAAGTAGTTGTTATTGATGTAGGTCGGATGGTATTGAAAATCGGCCATATCGGACCACGTTTACGTATAGCCCCCATATAAACCGATCCCCAAATTTGGCTTGGGGAGCCTCCCGGAGCAGCAAAATTCATCCGATCCGGTTGAAATTTGGTACCTGATGTTAGTATACGGCCTCTAACAACCATGCAAAAATTGGTCCATATCGGTCCATAATTATATATAGCTCCCATATAAACCGATCCCCAGATTTGACCTCCGGAGCCACTTGGAGGAGCAAAATTCATCCGATCCGGTTGAAATTTAGTACGTGGTCTTAGTATACGGTCTCTAACACCCATGCAAAAATTGGTCCATGTCGGTCCATAATTATATATAGCCCCCATATAAACCGATCCCCAGATTTGACCTCCGGAGCCTCTTGGAGGGGAAAAATTCATCCGATCCGGTTGAAATGTGGTACCTGATGTTAGTATACGGTCTCTAACAACCATGCAAAAATTGGTCCATATCGGTCCATAATTATATATAGCCCCCATATAAACCGATCCCCAGATTTGACCTCCGGAGCCTCTTGGAGGGGCAAAATTCATCCGATCCTGTTGAAATTTGGTACCTGATGTTAGTATACGGCCTCTAACAACCATGCAAAAATTGGTCCATATCGGTTCATAATTATATATAGCTCCCATATAAACCGATCCCCAGATTTGAACTCCGGAGCCTCTTGGAGGAGCAAAATTCATCCGATCCAATTGAAATTTAGTACGTGGTGTTAGTATATAGTCTCTAACAACCATGCAAAAATTGGTCCATATCGGTTCATAACTATATATATAGCTCCCATATAAACCGATCCCCAGATTTGACCTCAGGAGCCTCTTGGAGGAGCGAAATTCATCCGATCCAGTTGAAATTTGGTACATGGTGTATGTATATAGTATCTAACAACCATGCAAAAATTGGTCCATATCGGTCCATAATTATATATAGCAAAAGTCATCCGATGCGGTTGAAATTTGGTACATTTTGTCAATATATGGCCTCTAACAGCCATGTAAAAATTGGTTAATATCGGTCTTTAGTTATATATAGCCGATGACTTATTACACAAAAATTGGTCCATATCGCCAAAAATAATCTACCAAAACTTTATTTCCATAGAAAATTTTGTCAAATTTTATTACTATAGAAAGTTGTGTCAAAATTTCATTTCTATAGAAAGTTTTGTCAAACGTTTATTTCTATAGAAATGTTTGTCAAAATTTTATTTCCATAGAAAGTTTTGTCAAAATTTTATTTTTATAGAAAATTTTGTAAAAAATTTATTTCTGTAGAAAATTTTGTTAACATTTTATTTCTATACAAAATTTTGTCAACATTTTACTTCCATAGAAAATTTTGTCAACATTTTATTTCTATAGAAAATTTTGTCAAATTTTTATTTCTATCGAAAATTTTGTCAAAATTTTATTTCTATAGAAAATTTTGTCAAGTTTTCATTTCTATAGAAAATTTTTTCAAACTATATTATATACGTATTTAATCGGCCTTTTTTTGTTTAATATATACCCCGTATGGGCTAACTTACAATTTAGAAGACAGTGTTAAAAAGTTTTACGATACCTTGCCATCGGCAAGTGTTATCGCAACCCATGTAATTCGATTGTGGATGACAGTCTTTCGTAGAAGTTTCTACGCAATCCATGGTGGAGGGTACATAAGATTCGGCCTGGCCGAACTTACGGCCGTATATATAGTTGTTTTGATTAAAAAATTAATTAGTAATTAATTTATCAATTAAAAATTTTAAGATTTTCAATCATTGACCTAATTAATTTAATGTTTCTAGTTTGATTAACCCTCTAATGCCCCAATTTTTTGCCAGCTGATTAAACTTTCAATATTAACGACACAAATGCAAGAGAACTAAGCAAGAAAAATTTATGCAGTAAAATTCAGCATATGCTGCAAAGCCTCTTGGATAGTTTCAAATAAGTTTTTTTTTTTATATTGCCCATTTTTGTTGTCTTAAGGCGTGTTTTATGAAATGCCCAAGCCCGCCTTTAGAGGGTTAATAAGTTAATTGTCAATTTGTTTTTTTTATGTATTCAGTTTCAATTAACTTTTAAATTGGAAATATGTTGGTGATATTTTTTTCTGTGTAGGAGAAATAAAAGATGTATTATTATAGCCATGGCCACAAGTGCACTTGTGGGTTTCCAGCCAAGTATAAAGTAATCATTCTGCTACGCTTAATTCCATGAATGCAATAGATCAAACTGCTTTTGTAAGTTTGTAAACAATAAAATGAACTATAATTAGAATAAATTTGTCAACTGTCAGACGAGCGTTATTATATCAGCTCGTTGGTTGTAATACATATCAGCCACCTGTAGGCATATTTATGGACGAAATAGCCCAGAATTTTTGAAATTCAATATGATTTGAAATTGTTTAATAATTATTTGAGTTTTTTTTGTTGAAATTACATGCCATTATGACTAACGAATTTCTCAAATAAGCAACTCTCTACCTAATAGTTATGGTGTAAAAAAGAACTCCAAATGCTAAAGACGTTTCATGAATGAGTGGATTAAAATCGAAAGCAGGCCTAAAGCCCCAGGCGGTTTGTTTATGTAAGTAAAAGTGAATTAAAATAATAACTGGCTCAGCACACACTCACTCACATTGTCGAAGAGTCCAAATGAGTTATGATGGTAACCGTATTAAAATGCCATTTGATTACTAAAATACCGTGGAGTGGTATGATGAGGAGGAGTATCGTAACTCCTTTGTTTCTATTGGTTCGGTAATATTTTATTCATATAATCTGACAAGGTGATTTATTAAATCGAAATTAGTTTTATTACTCGTCTTCATGTGTGTAGGCTCAACGCCACCGCCGCTTAATTCGTATCCAATGCCAAAGTTGAATCATAAAATATTATCCCAAAAATACCTATTGACAATGTAGGTTATCAAATAAGCAATCCCCGGGGTCTCTTTATTCAATCCTGAAGAGAAAGCCAAAAAAAAAGAAAAATAATTGAGGCTTTACAATTTGCCTTAGCTTTAGAGGGCTCTTGGAGTGCGATAACATAGAGGGGGATCAATTTATATTCCTCCAAAAATTGTTTGACAAACACTGTTCCCTGTAGTAAAGATTTATAGTTATTTTCACGATATTTAGGACTAACCAGTGGGGAATAATTAAAGTATGGTAGGTGTTTATTGTAGTTTTGAATATATTGGATTAAAAAGTGAACCCTCTATTTCACTAAAGCAAATTTAGCTTTGTTTTAGTTCATGGTATTATTATGTTGGTGAAAAGTTTTCTTTACACTAATAATTTTTTGCCTATGTTATTTAAATAAACTAAAAAACGGGGAAAATTATACATTTACTAAATAAGTACTCATCACAAAATAATTCATTATTTATTTCAATTTGTAAATTTTACTACAAATGCGCCCATTTTCCTAAGGCACTAAAGACATTCTTGCAATTTTGTACTCCAAGTTTTTCCTCCAAACTACAAAATTGTCTTTAGCAAGTGAAAACAATAAATTTTCTTGAATTTGTCCAAAAATATTTACTTATTTTTGTGATATCGGCGTGATGTCAGCGTTAGTTAGTGGTATATATCAGACAAAAAAGGTATGTGTAGGTAAGTCTACAAATAATTACGAATCGATATGGACTTTTGCACGGTACGTAGAGAGCCAGAATTGAAATATGGGGGTCGCTTATATGGGGGCTATATACAATTATGAACTTGATATGGACCAATTTTTGTGTGATTGGGGATCGATTTATCTGAGGGCTATATATAACTATAGACCGATATGGACCTAGTTAGGCATGGTTGTTAACGGCCATATACTAGCACAATGTACCAAATTTCAACTGACTCGGATGAAATTTGCTCCTCCAAGAGGATCCTAAACCAAATTTCGGGATCGGTTTATATGGGGGCTATATATGATTATGGACTAATATGGACCACTTTTGGCATAGTTGTTAAATATCATATACTACCACGTAACAACCAGATCGGATGAATTTTGCTTCTCCGAAAGGCATTAGAGGTAAAATCTGGGGATCGGTTTATATGGGAACTACATATAATTATGGACTGATATGAACCAATTCCTGCATGGTTGTTGGATACCATATATTAACATCACGTACCAAATTTCAACCGAATCGGATGAATTTTGCTCTTCCAAGGGGCTTCGTAGGTCAAATCTGGTGATCGGTTTATATGGGGGCTATATATAATTATGCACCGATGTGGACCAATTTTTGCATGGTCATTAGAGACCATATACTAACACCATGTATCAAATTTCAGCCGGATCGGATGAAATTTCTCTTAGAGGCTCCGCAAGCCAAATCGGGGGGTCGGTTTATATGGAGGCTATATATATTTATTGACCGATGTGGACCAATTTTTGCATAGTTGTTAGAGACCATATACTTACACCATGTACCACATTTCAGGCGAATCGGATGAAATTTGCTTCTCTTAGAGGCTCCGCAAGCGAAACCTGGGGATCGGTTTATATGGGGGCTATATATAATTATGGACCGATGCGGACCAATTTTTGCGTGGTTGTTGGAGACCATATACTAACAGCATATACCAAATTTCAGCCGGATCGGATGAAATTTGCTTCTCTTAGAGGGTCTGCAAGCCAAATTTGGGGGTACGTTTATATGGGGGCTATACGTAAAAGTGGACCGATATGGCCCATTTGCAATACCATCCGACCTACATCAATAACAACTACTTGTGCCAAGTTTCAAGTCGATAGCTTGTTTCGTTCGGAAGTTAGCGTGATTTCAACAGACGGACGGCCGGACGGACGGACATGCTTAGATCGACTCAGAATTTCACCACGACCCAGAATATATATACTTTATATATATACTTTATAGCAATATTTCGATGTGTTACAAACGGAATGACAGAGTTAGTATACCCACCATCCTATGGTGGAGGGTATAAAAATTACGTTCTGAAATCGTGAACGGACGGTAACAAAATAAAACGGAAACCTTCACGAAAAATCAAAACGGAATGTTCACGGTTTCGTCCACGGCCCAGCAAAAAAGCGTCGCCAAAAAAGTAATGGAAATGTTTTTTTTTTGGATCCAGAAGTGGTGCAAAATTGACGCACCAGGAGGACGGAAGTCCTCCATTTCAACAGCCGTTGCACTGAATTTGCATCACTTCTTTGGGTGTGTGAATTCAATGTTTTGGATGTAAATTAAAAAAATCTGTGATATTTTATCAAATAAATAATTTTTATAATTTTTAATGGATTCTAACGCTTGTCGGAAACGTTTGACCTCAAATATTTTCAAAAATTCATAATTTTTTCAAATGGAATTTAGCATTTTTTTCGACAACATTGAAATGATTTTCATAAAATAAATTCTTACTCTGTTTTTAACCTATTTGAAACAAAACTGTTAAAATTATCCATTAAAAGTATGAACAAAATAAGTTATAAAAAATTGAATTAAAAGAACTTCCTGGGAAGTTATAATAAAGAACATCATTGGGAGTGTATCTTCTGGAAGTGTTTTTAAAGTTGTGCCTTTGGAAGAACTTCCTAATTTTTTGCTTGCTCGTTGTCTGATTGACACCGTCTGTTCTCCATTTGACTACACATGAAGGTTGGTTCCCTTTCATGAACGGATCGTTTTGAAATGAGCATGTCGTTCATTATTTTTTCCATTGGTGTATTTTGTAATTTATTTACTTTTTCTAGTATACACAGAAAAAAATATCAAAAATATCCTTTTGGTGTCGAAAGACGTTACCTCTCATTTTATTTTTAACGAACGGAAATAAAAGAAGTTATTCGTCCAAATCACAACTATACGGCGGATGACCCATCAAATCGATGTTCTACGAAAGACTGTCATCCACAATCGAATTACTTGTGTTGTGGTATCTTAAATCGTTTTCTAAATTGTGAATTAGGTATGTGTAGGTAAGTCTACAAATAATTACGAATCGATATGGACTTTTGCACGGTACGTAGGGAGCCAGAATAGAAATATGGGGGTCGCTTATATGTGGGCTATATACAATTATGAACTTGATATGGACCAATTTTTGTGTGATTGGGGATCTATTTATCTGAGGGCTATATAACTAGTTAGGCATGGTTGTTAACGGCCATATACTAGCACAATGTACCAAATTTCAACTGACTCGGATGAAATTTGCTCCTCCAAGAGGCTCCAAAACCAAATCTCGGGACTGATATGGACCACTTTTGGCATGGTTGTTAAATATCATATACTACCACCACGTACCAAATTTCAACCAGATTGGATGAATTTTGCTTCTTCAAAAGGTACCGGAGGTCAAATCTGGGGATCGGTTATATAACTATAATTATGGACTGATATGAACCAATTCCTGCATGGTTGTTGGATATCATATACTAACATCACGTACCAAATTTCAACCGAATCGGATGAATTTTGCTCTTCCAAGGGGCTCCGGAGGTCAAGTCTGGGGATCGGTTTATATGGGGGCTATATATAATTATGGACCGATTTCGACCAATTTTTGCATGAGTGTTTGAGGCCATATTTTAACACCACGTACCAAATATCAATCAGATGCATTTTGGTCTTCCAAGTGGCTCCGGAGGTCAAATCTGGTGATCGGTTTATATGGGGGCTATACATAATTATGCATCGATGTGGACCAATTTTTGGACGGTCATTAGATACCATATACTAACACCATGTACCAAATTTCAGCCGGATCGGATGAAATTTTCTTCTCTTATAGCCAAATCTGGGGATCGGTTTGTATGGGGGCTATATATAATTATGGACCGATGTGGAATTTTTGCATGGTTGTTAGAGACCATATACTAACACCATGTACCAAATTTCAGTCGGATCGGATGAAATTTGCTTCTCTTAGGGGGTCTGCAAGCCAAATTTGGTGGTCCGTTTATATGGGGGCTATACGTAAAAGTGGACCGATATGGCCCATTTGCAATACCATCCGACCTACATCAATAAAAACTTTTTGTGCCAAGTTTCAACTCGATAGCTTGTTTCGTTCGGAAGTTAGTTTCAACAGACGGACGGACATGCTCAGATCGACTCAGAATTTCACCATGACCCAGAATATATATACTTTATGGGGTCTTAGAGCAATATTTCGATGTGTTACAAACGGAATGACAAAGTTAATATACCCCCATCCTATGGTGGAGGGTATAAAAATGCAGTTGTTCATACATCGGCTCACACAACTGTATTTTTGAGCACTCAAAACATCGATTTGATGGGAGCTCGCATTGTTGTGGTTAAGAGTGGTCCGAATTCGGCGGTTGGTTTTTCAGATTTCTTGGAAGGCAACTGGCAAACAAATGGTAGTGTACCATACAGCATTGCATGTTCTCCGTTGTTCTAGTTGTACGATTGCGACACATTTAATTTTTAATCTGTTTATTTTCGGGCTCATTCGGGTAAATTCACGATTCATCGTTTGTCACAATGTCATAGACGTATTTTTGGGGAAATTTCTTGAGGGCAATAGACACGAGCCTGTTTGCAACGATAGACAAATTATATGGGATGCATCGAGTAAAAATTTTTTGAGGATCAAATGTTGATGCAATATTGAAGGTATACCTAAGGTTGTCTCAATCTCACGATAGGTCACAAGACGATTTTGCAATATCAATTGATAAAGTATAGCATCACTGGTTTGGAACTCAGACCTCGTTTGAATACATCATGTTATCGTTAAAAATTGTAAAAAATCACAAGAAAATATTCACGATTTAATTCCCGTTTTTGGGCGAGATGAAAAGCGATGTTCGTTGGTATAAAATTTCTTTAAAATTAATTTCTTGTGCATTTAGCATTGTAAATCTGAAAGATTTCCCTAGGACACAGTTACCAAATAGTAATGGATGTTCAAACTTAGGGCACTCTTGCATCATGGCATATCACATGATTACAACAAAATGTTTTTGGTTCGTTGTGAAATGAATATCCTTCCGATACCAATGCTGTAATGAAATTCTCCTTCTACGTGTAACGTTCCACAAAAAAGATTTCAAACACCTCCGTATCAAAGTTGTTCAGAATGATTTGGTAAGTGAATGAAATGTTTTCGGTTAACATATTCTTCTTAACTACCCAGTAATGGAACGAACGAAAAAAAAGTAACACCTTTCTGTCATCATATAGGAGCCATAAGACCGAAAGAAATCAACAAGAGACGCAGATTGAAAATGGAAAAGCCAAATAAAAGTTTTACAAGTTCACGTACGTGAAGGTGCAAAGTGTAAACATCGCACTTGTGCCTTTGGCACACCATCCCAAGAGTCAAGCCAGTCAACGATCCATAGATGCGGAATGAGTTTTCCAAATTTCTGGTAGTTTATTTGTTCGCTGTGTGTGAGTTTTTGTTTTCATTATGCGGTAGCCAAGGATCATTGGACCATGGAATGGGTCACAGAAATGTTATCTCTGACTGGTTGATTTCGTTTTCATGTAAACAGAGCCAAAGACATGTGTGATTTTGCTTTTTTCTTTTTTCTCTCCAGCCGATATATCTCGGCCTGTGCTTGCAAAGATTCGACTGAAACAACGATGGTTCGTTGGTAGTGAGTTACAAGAACAACAACGGAAAAACTGCATTCGATAAACTACTGGAGTTCAATTTTTGTAATTTGGAGCAACAATAAAATGTCGTTTCCAGTTGACTTCCATTGAATTTTGTTAGAAGTGGCAGAGCATAACAATCCAGCATTTGGACTGGTGCTGAATTGTTTACTTGCTTACTTGTTTGTCCATGTATCGGGAGCAATCGTCATTGGGAGCTATGTTATGTTTGCATTGGTGCACAAGGCACTATTTGGGGGACAACTAAGGGATACACTGGAAAAACTCCTCAAAGGTAAATATGGACTTTCAATTAGCATATGTGCTACCGATTCTTAGAATGGATTAGTGGAGCGTGAAAAGGTGGAATTAAAAATTTGTATTTCATTCGTGAAGGTGCTGTAGATCACAATTCGAGAAAAGAGAAAAACCATAAAATGGTAAACCTTAGGTTAGGTTAGGTGGCAGCCCGATGTATCAGGCTCACTTAGACTATTCAGTCCATTGTGATACCACATTGGTGAACTTCTCTCTTATCACTGAGTGCTGCCCGATTCCATGTTAAGCTCAATGACAAGGGACCTCCTTTTTATAGGCGAGTCCGAACGGCGTTCCACATTGAAGTGAAACCACTTAGAGAAGTTTTGAAACCCTCAGAAATGTCACCAACATTACTGAGGTGGGATAATCCACTGCTGAAAAACTTTTTGGTGTTCGGTCGAAACAGGAATCGAACCCACGACCTTGTGTATACAAGGCGGGCATGCTAACCATTGCACCACGGTGGCTCCCTGGTAAACCTTAGCTTACAAGTATTTTGGATACTGAAGGAAATGAGATCAACGCATACATACCAAAATGCTGAAGGAGCCTAGCAGCAGTTTCGGGTGACTGGACCCTTAAAACACTGTATACCCTATACCCTGCTGAGGAATAGAAGGATAAGTAGTGGATCGCATGATGTGACTATAACGGCCAATGTAGACGAGGAACTCCACAAGGAGGTATACTATCGTCACTACTGTGGGTAAAGACTATACACAACACGAGTCGACAAAACGTAAACATTTTCATAGATTGCCGGACGGCAATGAAGGTAATAGCAGAAAGACCTAGGACACGTAAGGAATTGAACTTAGAGATCGCAAAGTCCATAAGGGCATGGTGGACCGACTTGAATGGGTACTGGAAACACGTAAAGCGATATGTAAATCGGATGGATTGTAAGTAAATCATTGAAGTAAAGACGGAAGAGCGGTCTACCTAGAACCTTTATCAAAAAGCATGGTCTATACAGCGGATCTACATCAAAATATGAATCATATTAAGCACACATTTTGATTAGCCCAAAACTACTTTTACAAAACTAGGTTTACAATTTCGTGAAAATCACATTAAACTTGCTGGTTTTAGAGACTAGAGCACAAAAATGGAGACATCGGCCTATATGACCGCTAAATAAAAAACTAGACCGATGTGAACCATTCTTTGTGCACCCCTTAGTTGGCTAACATGAACTCTTGGCATTAGAGGTGTGCGCGTAATTGAAATTTCACTCACGCACATTCGCGAAGCAAAATATTTATTCACACACGCTCACGCACGATACGCGTGGTAGTCATAAGCGTAGGAAGGCCTCTGGGGAGGGGGCTTAGACCCCCCCAGAAAAATTTTAGCCCCCCCCCAGAATTTGAAAACCTATTTACGATTTTACATTTTTATAAAAATTAAACAAGTATATACTCGTACAACGCACAAAGTTCCACTAACGACTTTCATGCACAATCGAATTACTTTGGTTGTGGTAGAAGTCTGATATTTATGAAATAAAGGTGTGGTTTAACTTATGATTTAGTTGAATAAAAAATTGTAATTGATATTAAAACTATTCTTTCATAAATTAATATCTTAATAATGCTGCAAAAAAGCGTCGCCAAAAAAGAAGTGAAAATGTTCTTTTTGGGTCTGAAAGTGGTACAAAATTGGCGGAGAAGCGATGAATGTAATATGCAATGAATTTGCATCACTTCTTAAGGTGTGATCCGAATTTAGTGTTTTGAATGTGAATTAAAAATTTTGTGATATTTTCCCAAATAAATAATTTTTATACTTTTTATGATTTTTAATGCATTCTAACGCTTGTTTGAAACGTTTTTCCTCGAATATTTTCAAATATTATCGATTTTTCTATAATGGATTTAGCATTTTTGTGGCAAAATTTGAATAATTTGTACCATTTTATTTATTCTTACTCTTTTTTTAAACTATTTGAAAAAAGAAAACAAAAAATTACGCATTAAAATATAAAAAAGTGAAGTAAAAAACTTCCTGTGTAGTTGAAATAGTTAACTTCTTTTTTGAGGACATTTTTGGAAGTGCTTTTAAAGTTGTGCCTTTAGAACAACTCCCATTTTTTGCTGGGAAAAGTGTGGAACTACCCTACGGGAAATGGATCAACCACAGAACTGTGTATGGACCAGTCCCAGTTCTGGTCAAAACGTATGGAAGGGACCGTCCACTTTAACATAGGTTTGTCATTGACGGAGTAAACTTTCATTTTAAGACGCGTCTTGGACTCATCCCAAAGGACACGTCCTGGGACAATTTAGCAGGAGCAACCCATAAACAGGTCCTCAGGAACCAGTCTCGGACAAACTTTTAGAAATCTCTTTCAATTTGGGCTCCTAATCGAACCCGAAATAAAAAAACTTTTGAAATATGTCGAACAAAGGGTTATTCTGATAATTTTATTTCACTAAATGTGAAAATTGGAACTAACTGGAGCTCAGGTACCAGTTCTGTGATAGGTACGTCAATGGCAATTTGCACCAATTTTCCGTAGTGTACTTTTAGTTGCTTTATTATAAATTGATTGTCGAGTTATTTTGATGTCTATTTTTTATTCAATTTTATGAAATAAAACATTAGTTGAACCTATAAGTTCAGTCTATAAAGTTTTAACTAGGGGGGTCTATAGACCCCCCCCCCCCCTAGGAAAATTGTCTAGCTACGCTAATGGTGGTAGTCAATCCCACTCACGCACATTCACGAAATGAAAACCAGTCCCACGCACGAACTACTTTTAAAGACCCACGTTCACGCACGATTCACGACAATTCACGTGATTCACGACAAATTCACGAGACTTACGATATTTTCCAAACGGAAATAAGCAAAGGTAACAAAATTCAAAAATTGAATACAGTTCGAGAGCTAAATTAATTTCAGTTAACATACGAGTGTGAATTAAATCTTGATTATTTTCGTGAGAGTGATTTTGCAGAAATTTTATTTACGCAAATTTTTTTCTCACGCACGACATATTTATTTTAGTCCCATTCACGAGAATTGCCCACCAAAAAAGGGTCGCCAAAAAAGTAGTGAAAATGTTGTTTTTGGATCCGGAAGTGGTGCCAAATTGGCGCAGAAGCGATGATTTTAACATGGGCTTGTCATAGGACGGACGTCCACAATTTCAACAGCCGTTGTACTGAATTTGCATCACTTCTTAAGGTGTGATGCGAATCCAGTGAATAATTTTTAATTTTTTTTTATGATTTTTAATGCATTATAACGCTTGTCTGGAACGTTTGACATCAAATATTTGCAAAGTGTCCATGAGCACCATTTTAACGAAGCTCGTCAAGGGGCAGGTTCTAAAAATAAAGTAGCGGAATTTCAAGCAACTCGGAGAACTTTGGTTCAATTTCCAAAACGCCGGGCATGGGGGAGGTCCTCCTCCCCATCTAAATAATAAGAAATCAGGTACTTTATATTAATTGCATAGCATACGCATGTTCTCTGTAAATTTCAAATAAATCTGACAAATTTATTTTGAGAACTTTGGTCCAATTTTCAAAAAGCCGTACAATGGGGAAGCCCCCTTCTCCGACAATACATCAAAAAATCGGCCAGGCCTCCATCATGGATTGTGTAGAAACTTATACTAAAGGTTGTACTCCACAATCGAACTACTTGGGTTGTGGTAACACTTGCCGATGGTAAGGTATCTTTCTTTACTTTAAAATAACACCGAGAAACAAATCGAAACTAAGTGGGAAAATAGAATTTGGTGTCTTTTTTGAATGTCCTTCTAAGTGGACATCGGTAGCGAAAGGGTTAACAAATATATGCATGGTTGCTAGATATCACACGCAAAGAAAAAAAAAACGTTTGGAAAACGTGTACCGAAAACGTTTTTCTTTTGTTAGAGTTTTTTGAATTGCTTCGAAAATTTTAAACTTTTATCACCAAAAAAAATTCGTTCGTTACAAAATTTTTATTTTTTTAATAAGAAAAGTTATTTTTGAAACAACAACGCAGTCCATTTCGTTTATATCAAACACTGTTTTCTGACTTTAGGTATTTAATAAGACACATTTTACAGTTCATAGTAAAAATTTAATATACTATAATGTAATGTTGAACATTTTTTCGGAATCTTCCGAACATATCTGGAATATATGTAAAAAAAAACTTTGGTCGAAGCAGGGATCGAACCCACGACCCTTGGCATGCAAGTCGGACGTAGCAACCACTGCTCCACGGTGCCAAACTAAATGTTTGTTTCTGTTAAATAAACTTTGTTTATTCGGTTCGTGGGCGCCGCAAGCTATGCTATATAAATATAACTTATATAGATAATTATCTATTGATGACCATAACAGGTACATAGCTTAGTGGTTAGTGCATGGTCCGCGGTTCGATTCTCCGTCCAGGCGAAAGGTAAAAAAAAAATTTAAAAATTATAAAATTGTATAATTTCTTCTACATTGTTTGTATTACAGGAAAAGGTGTTAAGAACTAAAAAACCTCGTGGATGTGAGAAAGATGTGAGGGAAAATGCAATTAGCAAGAAAACAATGTTTTTTTTGAGTTTGTCTTTATGAAATTGTTTTTACATCCTGGAAAAGAATAAACGTCTATCACAAAAAGTATATACTTTTCTTCCAAATACACTTCCTTATAGCGAAAAGCAAATGAGAAACGAACTTTGTTTGTCTAAAATTTCGTTTGGGAGGAAAGAATTATTTTTTTGCGTGCATATACTAACTCAACGTACAAAATTGTAATCGAATTGGATGAAATTTGCTCCTCCAAGAGGCTCTTGAGATCAAATCTGGGGATTGGTTTATACGGGAGCTTTATATAATTATGGACCGATAAGGACCAGTCCGGTTGAAATTTGGTACGTGGTTTTAGTACATGGTCCCTAACATTCATGCAAAAAATTGTCTATATCGGTCCAGAATTACCTAATTCTGAACCGATTCTTTACAAAATCAATGGGGTTCTATTCTGACTCAAAACACATACTTGTAGCCAATTTTAAGTCAATTGGATTAAAATAAGAAAATTTCATTTACTTTTTTTTTGGGTGTAGATTGAGTATAGAACATCAAAAAATGTCGCTTAGATCTCCGTTTGCACTAATGTCCAAATTTTTGTTTAGTGCATAGGTCTCCATAAAATATCTGGCCGATGGTTCATATATATGGACATACATATCTTTTGGACCATACAGAAAAGAGGGCAAAAAAACTGAACTGAAAATCGTGACCAATGTGTTAGTAGCCTTATCCATAGTTACTTTGTATGATGCTGGATGGATGCTGTTGCTGCTGCTGTAGTTAACAAAATTGTATCCCTTTTCATTATTTTAACTCTTTCGTTCGCATTTGATCAACTTTTAGAGGACTTGTATCTGTTGCTGGGGCAAAGCAAAGCAACACCAACAGCAGCAGCAATTGTTGCTGGTTGTGTGTTTTCTTAGTAGCTGTTCATTTGAGTGCATTTACAATTAATAGTTTGTAACATTTGTGCCTTTACCCATGTTGTTTCTACTCCTGATGGCGGTATTGTCGTTTTTTTTTTTGTTTTTTCTTTTGTCAGAGGTTGCCAGGGAAACATTTGTTGGCGACTGCTCCCGTTTTCTGTGGCGTTCATTGGCTTTTGTAGTACAAACGGATTACATGACACAAAAGTTTTTGTGTTTCCTCCAAGTAAATGACATGGAGTCAACTGCATTCAGAAGTCGTGTCATATGGATGGTGTTACATTTCCCTTAATTATTCATAATTTGTGTGATGAAGTTTCCAATTTATTTGGTTAATAAAGAATGAAGTAATTTCATCTCAATTGAAAATATATGTTTAGCACTTTATCCATGTAGGTGAAGATTGAAATTTTCATAAATATCATATGTACAGGGTGGCTTACAAACGGAATAACAAAGTTAATATACCCCCATCCTATGGTGGAGATAAAATATAAAACATAAAATGTTTGTAAATATGATATGCTTAGATGCAAACATATATTAATTTGGAAATAGCCTATATATGTGTTTAGAAAGAGAGACCTGGAGAGTATGCTGCCAGTATAATGGAAGTAACCGATTGGCGCCCTAAAACTATATCCACATAAAGAAAATTTCATAAAATTTTTTTTTCTACCAATGTATGCCCTAAGGTGAAACATATGCCCTAAGGTGAAACATAATAATTTGAACAATACAAACAATATTTTGTGTGGAGCATTCCTGAAAATATATATGCGTGAAGCAAAATGTTCTTGGGGTATATGTTACAGAAACGATTTTTTTGAGGGTGTATATACACGGATGAAAAAGACTGTTTTTCATATGTTTGGCTATAAATATTATATGTTTGGAACACAAATTTTTAAACACAATATTTTTGAGTGCAAGCATATAATGTTCATAAACTAGCATAACATGTTTGGGACATATATGTTAATATGTTAGAACATATTATGTTTGGGACATAAAATGTTTTTAAATATAATATGCTTGGATGCAAACATATATTAATTTAGAAATAGCCTATAAATATATATGTGTTTAGTAGCTTGGAGCGCTATTTAACAGGGAGCGATATTGAATTAAGTTGGTGGTTGTTGCTTGTTATTACAAAATTAACATTTTATTTTTCCTTGGGCAATTGATCAGCTACTTCTTTGATCCTTACAAACTGTGTGGTCCGCTGTTCGAATCCCCGTCCGACAAAAGGTAAAATTAAAATAAAAAAAAATCATACAATTGAATAATTTCTTCTACAATGTTTGTATTACAGAAAAAGGTGCTAAGAACTAAAAAATCTCGTGGAAGTGAGAAAGATGTGGGGGAATATACAATTGGGCAGAAACAAAATTTTGAGCATTCAGGTCGAAAACCTATGTTGTTAGCACCTATATTACCTGTTTATTTTCATAATTCATTATGATTGTAAATATATGAATAAATAAATAAAATTTTGAGCACAATATTGTTTGGGAGAATTTTTTTTAAGCATATAATATTTTTGGGTGCAAAATGCTTCCAAACATATTATATGTTCACATAATAACATATTGTTTTTTGGAAGACAACATTATTGAATTTGGATGCAAAAATACAAAATGTTTGGAACTTAGAGTACCCAAACATATATTGTTTAGACTAATATGCTTTCAAACATATTATATATTGGAAGAGATCAAACATATAAATGTTTGGGCAATACCCAAAAATGTATATGCTTGAAGCAAAATATGTTTGGGAGTATATGTTACAGAAGCGATTTTTTGTGAGCGTGTACGTACCGTGCAGAAGTCCATATCGATTCGTAATTATTTGTAGACTTACGTACACATACCTTTTTTGTCTAATGTATACCACGTATGGACTAACTCACAATTTAAAAAAAACGATTTAAGATACCACAACCCAAGTAATTCGATTGTGGATGACAGTCTTTCGTAGAAGTTTCTACGCAATCCATGGTGGTGGGTGCATAAGATTCGGCTTGGCCGAACTTACGGCCATATATACTTGTTTTGTTTGAAATAGGTTAAAAACAGAGTAAGAATTCATAAAATGGTACAAGTCATTTAAATTTTGCCGACAAAAATGGTAATTCCAATCTGAAAAAATTGTGAGTTTTTGAAAATATTTGAGGTCCAACGTTTCCTACAAGCGTTAGAATCCATTAAAATTTATAAAATAAATTATAAAAATTAGTTATTTGACAAAATATCACAGAATTTTTTAATTTACATCCAAAACATTGAATTCGGATCACACCTAAAGAAGTGATGCAAATTCAGTGCAACAGCTGTTGAATTATATATTGGATATATATTATATATTATATATATATATATATATATATATATATATATATATATATATATATATATATATATATATATATATATATATATATATATATATATATATATATTATATTATATATTATATATATATATATATATTATATATTATATATTGGAAGAGATCAAACATATAAATGTTTGGGTAATACCCAAAAATATATATGCTTGAAGCAAAATATGTTTGGGAGTATATGTTACAGAAGCGATTTTTTGTGAGCGTGTAGAGACCACATCAAAATATGTGTAGATAATCAAAATCTCCAGAATGTGTATATATGTAAAATTTTCTATAGAAATAAAATGTTGTTAAAATTTTCTATAGGAATAAAATTTTGACCAAGTTTTCTACAGAAATAAAATTTTGACAAAATTTTCTATAGAAATAACATTTTGACAAAATTTTCTATAGAAATAAAATTTTGACAACATTTCCTATAGAAGTAAAAGTTGGACAAATTTTTCTATAGAAATAAAATTTTAACAAAATTTTCTATAGAAATAAAATTTTGACAAAATTTTCTATAAGAATAAAATTTTGACAAAATTTTCTATAGGAATAACATTATGACAAAATTTTCTATAGAAGTAACATTTTACTGCGTAAGAAGGCTGTTATGATGGCCAATATTCGATGGGAAAATTGCAAGGGTTGTAACGACACCAAGCAAATATGGCCCCATTTAAACTTAAACCGCACACTAGATATGCTAGTGTTCTCAAGGCGTCAGATAGCACTCCTAATATCTGCTATAACGGGTCGCTGCCTGATGGGCGAATTTGCAAAAACTATAGGTGCGAAGTATAATGACTATTGTATAAGCTGTCATGACGTGGAGGAATAGGAATCAATTAAACACCTCTTGTGTGAGTGTCCTGCTTTTTGTGTAAGGCGTAAGCGAATTTTAGGAGCATATAGCTTTAGATTACTGGCTGACCTGGAAAACGTTAACTTAAGCAGTTTGTTAATGTTTTTGGAGCAATCTGGTTGGTTCCACAAAAGTAAATAATAGAGAAGGTTCAGTGGTTAAGACTAGAAGTGCCCATATGTAATAGGTACTTTTAGTTAAATGTGGTATCACAATGGACTGAATAGTCTAAGTGAGCCTGAAATTTAATCGGGCTGCCACTTTAACCTAACCTAACCTAACCTAACCTAACATTTTGACAAAATCGTCTATAAAAATAAAATTTTGACAACATTTTCTATAGAAATAAAATTTTGCAAAAATTTTCTATAGAAATAAAATTTGACAAAATTTTCTATAGCAATAAAATTTTAACAAAATTTTCCATAAAAATAAAATTTTGACAAAATTTTCTATAAAAATAAAATTTTAGTAGATTATTTTTTATTTCCATAAAAATAAAATTTTGGCAAAATTTTCTATAAAAATAAAATTTTGGTAGATTATTTTTATTTTGGCAACCATGATTATGAACCGATATGGACCAATTTTTGTGTGCTTGGGGATCGGCTATATATAACTATAGACCTATATGGACCAATGTTGGCATGGTTATTAGCGGCTATATACTAACACCTCGTTGCAAATTTCAACCGGATCGGATGTATTTTGCTTCTCCAAGAGGATCCGGAGATCAAATCTGGGGAACGGTTTATATGGGGGCTATATATAATTATGGACCGATATGGACCAATTCTTGCATGGTTGTTAGAGACCATATACTAACACGACGTACCAAATTTCAACCGGAGCGGATAAATTTTGCTCCTGCAAGAGGCGTCGGAGGTCAAATCTGGGGATCGGTGGATATGGGGGTTATATATAATTATGGACCGATATGGACCAACTTTTGCATGGTTGTTAGAGTCCATATACTAACACCACATACCAAATTTCAAGCAGATCGGATGAATTTTGCTCCTCTAAGAGGCTCCGGAGTTCAAATCTGGGGATCGGTTTATATGGGGGCTATATATAATTATGGACCGATATGGACCAATTTTTGCTTGGTTGTTAGACACCATATATTTACACCATGTGCCAAATTTCAGCCATATCGGATGGAATATGCTACTCTTATAGGCTCCGCAAGCCAAATCTGGGGGTTCGTTTATATGGGGGCTATACGTAAAAGTGGACCGATATGGCCCATTTTCAATACCATCCGACCTACATCAATAAGAACTATTTGTGCCAAGTTTGAAGTCGATAGCTTGTTTCGTTCGGAAGTTAACGTTATTTCAACAGACGGACGGACGGACATGATTAGATCGACTCAGAATTTCACCACGACCCAGAATATATATACTTTATGGGGTCTTAGAGCAATATTTCTATGTGTTACAAACGGAATGACAAAGTTAATATACCCCCCATCCTATGGTGGAGTATATAAAAATAATTAGGCTTCCAGATGTTTAAGAAGTAAAATCCTAGTATTAATCTATATAGGCACACGCACAGAAAAAACATGTTTGGACATGGTTGCCGCATCCATTTAATGCTTATTTAGAGTATGTAATTGTAGCAAAAACCATGTATTTTGTCTTTGTAAAAATAATTTTCGAGCGGAGAAAAATATATGTTGGCAATAAGCATTTAAATGGTTCTCAACTGCCGCAAACATGTTCTATTATTTAAATGATAGAATTTGACACCATTATATGGTCAGGAAAATCATGTACCTGACCATTCATTTTCTTTTTTTACTTTTTTGCAGAGAAAAAAGTATTTTTATAGTTTACGTATAGACATGTCTACAACCATTACATGGCCATAAAGACCATGTACATTGTTTTCGTGACCATTTTTTTTTTAATTCTTTTGCAGCGACAAGAATTTTATAAAAACATTGAGCAGGTACACACGATTTTAATTTTGCGCGTCAGTCGTGTGTTGATTGTTTCTTGGAATGGACGGAGAATACTGAATTATTGTGTTTTGTGTTAGTTTATTTATACAGAAATGGCACGTGGTTTTATGTGAATACAAAAAAGGAAAGTGTAATTGAAAAGAATGTACCTGGTTTTTGTTCTGCATTTTGATATATGGTATAATTTATTTTTATTTGCAGTTACATGATGTCTGCGTTTGTACATTTGATGGGCACGAAGTAAATATGGAATGATTACTTATTGTTGAAATTGAACCAAACTAGAGTGTGTAAAAATATGTGATGTTTGCTTGCAAGACATTATAAATACAAATAAACAATGAAGTAGTTTATAAATAAATAAAAACAAATAAATAAAGTTGATTTTATGTTTTCTTTTCTCAAGTGGCGTCCTTTTTTCGACGACGAAAAAAGTTTTTTCATAAAAATCAAAACATTTTAGGTTGTGACCATGTTCTTTTAACTAGAAGAAAAACATTTTTGACGAATAACATAACATTTTGGATCGTCACCATTGTATTTTAATGGAAACAAAAGCCATAATGGTTGCAGGTTAAAATGTTACATGGTCGCCGCAAAAATAGCTGCTATCATATTATTTTGCTCTTCGAATATGATTGTGACAATCATGTTTCTTCTCTGCGTGCATATATATAAAAACAGATGACAGGAATAGCTGAACAGTTACGAATATTGTTTCTATAGAAATAAAATGGTGAAATATCGATTTATAAATGGTATACCAGTTATGGACATTAGAGGCCATTACTTTAATGTAAAGAATTTCGAGTGGCTTTGATGAAGTAAACATTCTCTCAAAAGACCGGCTCAGATGGCACGTTGGTAGAGGTTTAATTTAAAATTACAGCTTCTAAGGACATCGGGTGTATATGGAGATTTCTCAAGTAATTATCTCCAGGTACAAACTCTGGGCCGATGGGAAATTTCCGCATTTATTTATGGATCTCAAATAAGTATAAATTCAAAATTTCTGACAAATCTTAGACTGGGAAAAAGTTCGAAAAAATCGGAAAATGGGTTTATATGTAGGTGCTACATCACAAAATTGTCCGGTATGACCCATCTTCGAACTCAACATGCCTGCCAAAAAAATTTAGAACATTAGATTCTACTGCTATATTACCTTAAATTTGTACCCATATCAAGAGTACATATAGGGTCAAAAATCGATATTTTAATATGTTAAAGGTGGACAATACAATTGATTAATTCATCCCATATTCTAGTAAAACCTACTTTTTATATCACCGTGAAATTTCACCATATAAATACACTTTGAATGGCCTGAAATCAATTAATTCGTTTTTCGTTGTTCGATTAAAAACCCTAATGGAATCTAATTTATCGAAATATTTCTTTAGTTACAAAGATAGGAAGTGTTTTTCAAAGTTTGTTTCGCCGGAGTCGGAGTCGAGCAAAATTTCTACGACTCCGGCTCCGACTCCAGCAAAATCTTCAGACTCCGACTCCAAGACTCCGACTCCACAGCCCTGGTGGAGGGTACATAAGATTCGGCCCGGCCGAGCTTACGGCCGTATATACGTGTTTTACTTTTATTGTTCAAAAGCCAAAAATGTCGAAAATAACTTAAAACTTTAGAATCGGTTTAGATTTGTACGAATTGGCTACCTTTGCATTTTTCTTAGTTTTGACCATCAACAAGGACCTTTAAAGCTTCCTAGCATGTCTCTTTCTATTTTTGCACCCAGAGAAGGAATATAATCACCGTAAACATGTTTGTAGCAACCATGTTATGTTCCCGAACATTATGTATCTTATTTCGGTAACTATGTATATGTTTGCCGTGCAGTTCTGTCCTGTTGGAATGTCCAGGGTTAGCGACCGAAATCCAGTGTTTGAACACAAATTATCGTGATTTTCGTAAGCCACGATGAGAGAATACGTGAGAATGATTAACCAACCAAAATGCTGTGTATGACCGTGAGTAAAAAAATAATTTCTTCGTGAGTGTACAGTAATCCCTCGATTTACGTCGTGATTGGTTCCGGAATTTGACGACGTTAATCGAAACGACGTAAACCGAATTAAAAACTGCTCATACTTACTCCTAAGTCCATTTACATACATAATAAAAAAAAACTTCAAAAATAAAGGTAATTCAGTAATTCATTCAGAGCTCTCCACCAAAATTAATTTCAAATATCATCAACTTGCAAACACTCATATTCTTTTGTGAATGCTAATTCTCGTCTTACATTGGGCTACATGGCAAAAGTGAACATTTAGAGTTTTCCATACCAGAGGTTTATATTCCAGATCATACCTATCATATCGGGCTCATACACGAAAATCCATGGTTCATCACTTCTCACGATGTCATAGACGTTTCTCGAAGAGATCGTATTTTTGGAGCATTTCTCTCTACCAATCGAAACGAATCTTTTTGAGCGATTGACAAATTACGGGGGATCCAACGTGAATAAATGTTTTTGACCGCCAAATGTACATGCAATTTTGAATGTATGCTGCTCCCAGTAATGTCTAAGATTGTCCCAAACTCACGACAGGTCTTGCATCATATCAGGCGCTGTGAGTACCTGATTCTCGTAATTGTAGATTTTAGTATAGTTTTTTCAACTACCGAAGTAGTTTTAGTCAATTTCATTTTAAGTCATTAGAAAAAAAATCTATTCATTTCTAATTTCAACTGAAAGGAAATTGTGTCATTGAAAAAAAAAGAGAGAAAGAATTAGGTAATTTCCTTTTAATATCTGAAAAATTGCGAAAAAATTGCATTTCGACATAAGCGGTAAGTTTGAATAAATGAAATTGGGTAGAAATATTAATAATTTTCTCGTGTTAGGAGAGGATATTCAAGTTGATTTTTGACAAGAATTTTGTAATCCGTGGGAACATATTAATCTTTTGGAACACAATAACCTGGAACAAAATTTAAAAGATTTTAATTTGGACCTTGCTGTGGGACTTTTATCCCACAGCTTGAATTCGATTCGAATGAAAACGAAAATGTGTTGCAGACAGAATTGACCAAAACCAAAGTCCCTTTTTACGTCGAAAAAAAAAAAAAAAAAATAATAATAAAAACTCATCTCCCGAAAAAATAATAAAAACTCATCGCCCGAAGAGAAAATAAATTAAATACTTGAACATGATTAACTAAGATTAAGGACCCTGAATTTAGAACATTGCTCGGACCCTAATTTTCAATTTTGATCTTTACAACTTGATGACACAACTGTATCAAACAAATAATTTTGGAAACCCCAAGTTGGACATCTATATATAGTATATGATTTAGTTTTATTATATTAACCTATAAATTTTTAAAATTTGGAAGCTGTAATTGTCAACAAGCGCTTGTCGACCCAGCGAATGGATTAAATATTTGTGAGTACTACAAGTTTTTAGTATTAATTTACACTACATATAAGATTTTTTTTACAATTTGTTTTCCTATTTATAATGTACTAATGTAGTAGCCATGGCCCATTTATGCTTAATAATTAATTGTACCATTATCATGTACTAAATTTCTTGTCCATTAATTCGAAATTGAAGATGTGACCGTATAGAATGATAAAAGGGCTGACGAAATGGATAATGGTCGGCATGGCAGGGAGGGTTTTCCGATCAACACTAGATATCATTACCATCTAGATATCTAAACTCACGACTTCTATCCCCTTTAAAAGACATATGCATCTGTCGTTATTAAACAAAAAAAAAATAATAATAATAAAATCGGAGGAGAATACATATGCTACCCATATATTTTATTCAGTATGTAGCGGACTCGGATCTAACTTCCTTGCCAAAAGGGACCGGGACCTATGGTAGCCGAGGTCAAGAGGAGTTAGGGTCAGATTGGAGAGTCGTTACAGCGCACAGCATCAACGGTTTCCGGAACAATTTCGGTAAAAATTTCAGAAAAAAATGTTACGATGTCATCATCGTTGATACTTACTTCACTTATGGAAGGCGTTCCTGATAAAGTGGGAAAAAAAATCGACGACGTAAATCGAATGGCGACGTAAATCGAAGTTTAATGGAACAAAAAATTTGACGACGTAAATCGAAACAACGTAAACCGAGACGACGTAAATCGAGGGTTTACTGTACGTGCAAATAGTCCCCTTCACAAACGTAATAACGCATACGCGTTGAATTCGCTTACAATTTTAGTGACACCTAACAGGTTGGCTGATAAGTCCACATAGGACACATAGGACACCATCTATGTGTCACTAGTATTAAATGCATATTATTTTTATATAGTACCAACCTTCAAATGATTCGTGTCAAAATTTGACGTCTGTAAGTCAATTAGTTTGTGAAGCAACTTTTGTTATTGTGAAAAAAATGGAAAAAAGGAATTTCGTATTTTGATAAAATACTGTTTTCTGAAGGGAAAAAATACGGTGGAAGCAAACACTTGGCTTGATAATGAGTTTCCGGACTCTGCCCCAGGGAAATCAACAATAATTGATTGATATGCAAAATTCAAGCGTGGTGAAATGAGCACGGAGGACGGTGAACGCAGTGGACGCCCGAAAGAGGTGGTTTCCGACGAACAAAACAAAAAAATACACAAAATGATTTTGAATGACCGTAAAATGAAGTTGATCGAGATAGCAGAGGCCTTAAAGATATCAAAGGAACGTGTTTGTCATATCATTCATCAATATTTGGATATGCGGAAGCTCTGTGCAAAATGGGTGCCGCGCGAGCTCACATTTGACCACATTTGTTGATGATTCTGAACGGTGTTTGCAGCTGTTAACTCGTAATACACCCGAGTTTTTCCGTCGATATGTGACAATGGATGAAACATGGCTCCATCACTACACTCCTGAGTCCAATCGACAGTTGGCTGAGTGGACAGCGACCGGTGAACCGTCTCCGAAGCGTGGAAAGACTCAAAAGTCCGCTGGCAAAGTAATGGCCTCTGTTTTTTGGGATGTGCATGGAATAATTTTTATCGATTATCTTGACAAGGGAAAAACCATCAACAGTGACTATTATATGGCGTTATTGGAGCGTTTGAAGGTCGAAATCGCGGCAAAACGGCCTCATATGAAGAAGAAAAAAGTGTTATTCCACCAAGACAACGCACCGTGCCGCAAGTCATTGAGAACAATGGCAAAAATTCGTGAATTGGGGTTCGAATTGCTTCCCCACCCAGATCTGGCCCCCAGACCTCAAAAAGATGCTCACAGGGAACAAATTTGGCTGCAATGAAGAGGTGATCGCCGAAACTGAGGCCTATTTTGAGGCAAAACCGAAGGAGTACAACTAAAATGGTATCAAAAAAGTGGAAGGTCGTTATAATCGTTGTATCGCTCTTGAGGGGAACTATTATGTTGAATAATAAAAACTAATTTTGACAAAAAAAAATGTGTTTTTCTTTGTTAGACCGGGGACTTATCAGCCAACCTGTTATGATGTTAAGAGTTGAATAACACTCTCGATTAATGGATTATTTAAAATTTGGCATAAAAATCTAGAAAAGTCGAAATCGATTATTAATCTAAAAATAATCGAAAAACCTATTTTAGATTTTTAACTATTTCTTAATTTTGACTTTCAAAAATCGATTTTATTGTTTTCTCTTTTGATATTCATTGTTTTCATTTGAATTTAAATGTACCTAGATGTAAAGAAAGTTGCACATATTTTTATATTTAAGCAAATCAGAATACAAATTCTGATTTGATTAAATAAAATGTCAAATTAGTGAAACTGAATCCTTTGTGTTTTCAATTTCCGTGAATGTATATAGGCCTTTTATTATTTGGGGATGTGCGAAATAAAGAATCACCGCACATGTTGAACATTCTATATTTAACATTTTAAATGTATATTAAGCAAATGAAGAATTAAACATTTTTGACTGCAATGCTAAGATTCGACTGCAACATTAATTTTTGTTGTTGATAACACTCATATCAAAACAAATAAATTTCATAAAATTCAATATTCCACATAATCATTATATCTATGAAAAATCGAATATTCGAATTTCGATTGGTAAAAATAATAGAAAATCGAGTTTTGATTAAAAGTCGAAATAATCGAAAAGTCGAATAATCGATTAAAAGTTTGCACTATAGATTCCTATTCGAGTTTATCTCAAACATGGATATTATGAATTACATTCTTTGGGATAGTACACTGAAATAATATTGTCGTGAGGTTTCACTTAAAATTGGGTTTCATAACGAGAAAGAAAAAATGTTTAGGCTAAGGTCAACTTGACTTTAATAATACAGAAAAATTCTTTAAATTTAATGAAATTGTCTTTAAATTTGTTGTCTTTTTGCATCTTGTCTACAAAGCAAAAAATCGTTCAAATATAGGACATATTTTTCAATTTTTACTTTATTTTAAAGACGTTTTTTTACTTGAAACTTAGCATAATTTCTACTGGAAGTCGAATCTTAATTTGGAAAATAAAGTTTTCGTTATCTCGTTTTTAAAGGACTTTAATAGCATATGAAGAAAAAAACCGAAAAAGCGAAAAATTAAAATTTGCTTCCTAGAAGCAAGTACACAAAACCCAAATTTAAAAGAGAATTTTGTCTTAAAAGTATTCTTACTTGTATTCTCCTCTTCTTTGGCTCGGAATCAATACCAAAATTTTTTAAGTAAAGACAATATCTTTGGCATGCTTTTTTTCAGTCTATGAATTAAATACCAATACAATAAATAAATTAAATATAGAATATAATGAAATTCCTAATAACTTCAAGGAATTTTGGTTGAGGCTATGACTAAGTCCATGTACTGGGTTAATTCCTAGTTAAATGTTTTTTCTTAAAGAAATCGAAGTTCTGCTAGTGATATTGGCATCTTTGGTTGCTCTCATTCATAATCAAATGAGCAATTTGTTCTTCAACGTTCTTTAAAAGTTTTTCTCGCTTTCTTTTTAAATTTGAAAACTCGCTGATATCTGTTAGATTTATTGTGCGAACTGACAATGACAAAGTGCATTGGAGTTACTCCATTCGCTCAGGGTATCTTTTTGTTCTAAGTAACAAAACGATGGCAATGCTTTTTTTCCATCTATTCTTCTGTGTTTTGGCTACTCCCTTTGTTGAATTTTCAAACTATTCCGTCCATCCCTTGATTTGGACAGTGCTAAACGTATCCAAAGATATGTGTTCTCCAATCCAGAAAACTATAGATGAATGCTATTCGATGTACCCGTGTATGATAGAAGGTTAGGGTTTAACTTTTGTTCTGTGTTTTGTTTTTCTGCCAGCCAGCCCTTTTCATTTAATGGTTTGACAACAATGCCATTATATTTGAAGTAGTTTGAAAATGAGAAGTAACTTGGCCCTTTCAATTTTAAACTCAAAGAAATTTTTATTTCATTGAAATATTGGATCCCAATAGACTGCAAATTCATCTAATTTGGCTTAAAATATTCTTTTGACTAATTTCAGATATATTTCGGCAAGAGTTGTTCCACATAGATAACAAATGGACATTTTGGAAAGAAAGATTTAAATACATTGCATTATTAATTTTTGTAATTGCAAAAAAAAAAAAAAACTTGGCAATTAGGTGTGACAGTTTTTTAAACGTGAGGGTAAATAAGCGTGAATTTATCTCTAAGGGAAATTAGGGCAGATTGCCACTGACGGATCTATCATAATATTGGTACCGATGCTCCTGATTATTGCCATTTCTAAACTTAATTTATAATTTTTAATTTTTTATAATCTCTTGATATTAAAATCGTACACGGACGGAAAATACTGGTTTTCATATGTTTGGGTGTAAAAATTATATGTTTGGAACTCAAATTTTTTAACACAATATATTTAAGCGGAGGCATATAACGTTCATAAACTAGCATAACATGTTTGGGACATATATGTTAATATGTTAGAACATATTCTGTTTGGGACATAACCTGTTTGTAAATATAATATGCTTAGATGCAAACATATATTAATTTAGAAATAGCGTATATACATATATGTGTTTAGAAAGAGAGACCTAGAAGTATGCTGCAAGTAAAATAATGGAAGTAACCAAGTGGCGCCTTGAAAATATATCCACACACACAAAAATTTAATTAAATTTCTTTTCTACCAGTGTATGCCCTAAGGTGCAACATAATATGTTGGAACAATACAAAAAAGTATATACGGCCGTAAGTTCGGCCAGGCCAAAGCTTATGTACCCTCCACCATTGATTGCGTAGAAACTTCTTCTAAACACTGTCATCCACAATCGAATTACTTGAGTTGCGGTAACGCTTGTCGATGGCAAGGTATCTTAAAACCTCCTAACACCGTCTTCTAAATTGTAAGTAAGTCCATACGTGGTATATATTCAATAAAAAATACAGATTAAATACGTATATAATTCAGTTTGACAAAATTTTCTATAGAAATAAAGTTTTGACAAAATTTTCTATAGAAATGAAATTTTAACAAAATTTTCTATAGAAATAAAATTTTAGCAAAATTTTCTATAGAAAAAAAAATTGACAAAATTTTTTTTAGAAATAAAATTTTGACAAAATTTTCTATAGAAATAAAGTTTTGACAAAATTTTCTATAGAAATGAAATTTTAACAAAATTTTCTATAGAAATAAAATTTTGACAAAATCTTCTATAGAAATAAAATTTTAATAAAATTTTCTATAGAAAAAAAATTTTGACAAAATTTTCTATAGAAATAAAGTTTTGACAAAATTTTCTACAGAAATGAAATTTTAACAAAATTTTCTGTAGAAGTAAAAATTTGACAAAATTTTCTATAGAAATAAAATTTTGGTAGATTATTTTTGCTCGAGTGCCAACCATCATTATGAACCGATATGGACCAATTTTTTTGTGATTGTGGATTGGCTATATAACTATAGACCGACGGTTTATATAGGGGCTATATATAATTATGGACAAATTTTGCATGGTTATTGGAGACCATACACAAACGCCATGTACCAAATTTCAACCGGATCGGATGAATTTTACTCCTTAAAGAGGCCCCGCAAGCCAAATCTGATGGTCCGTTTATATGGGGGCTATACGTAAAAGTGGACCAATATGGCCCATTTGCAACACCATCCGACCTACATCAATAGCAACTACTTGTGCCAAGTTTGAAGTCGATAGCTTGTCTCGTTCGAAAGTTAGCGTGATTTCAACAGACGGATGGACGGAAGGACATGCTTAGATCGACTTAGAATTTCACCACGACCCTGAATATATATACTTTATGTGGTCTTAGAGCAATATTTCGATGTATTACAAACGGAATGACAAAGTTAATATACCCCCCATCCTATGGTTGAGGGTATAACAATATTTTGTTTGGACCAATCCTGAAAATATATATGCTTGAAGCTATATATATGTTACAGAAGCGATTTTTTGAGAGTGTGTTTGACCTACGCATTTATTGAAATGTTATTACTAATGGTGTTTTCTTTTCTGAAAAAAGTGATTTGCCTTCATTTTGTCTGTACAGAATGCGCATTTTTAAAATGTTACCAGCAACCTAAAAAAAATGCTATCATTTCAGCGGGCAGAAAAGAATTCAAAGAAGGAAACAGGGCAATCGCAGCACTCTCGTTTGTTGGCAGTGCTGAAAATGCCCGTAATTTGCCTCTAATGGTGGCGCTATTTTCAAAACAGAATTCGAAGCCTTTTCGCACTTTTGCCTGTTTTTTTAGAAAAGAATCTAAAGAGTACATTTTCCGGGCAAAATGCAAAAAAAGTGTGCATTTTTTACAAGAAAAGAAAACGCCATAAGACAATCTACTATTAAACATATCCCAAAGCTTTTTTAAGACGCTGTCCAACAGGTTCTTGGGGACCTATCTATGGGGAAGTCCTTCTAAACTGTTCTTGGATGTGTACGTTGGATTGAGTCCAGGTGATCACGTAAAGTGTAAAATTACCCAGTCAATGACAAACCTGTGTTAAAGTGCCCAGTCTCTTTTATACGTTTTGACTAGCTCTGGGATCGGTCCATGCGCACTAGGGTCCAACCCTGTGCTGATGTTGGGGTTGATCCATTTCCCGTAGGGATATAAATAAATAAATTAGGCTTTCGGAGCCTCTTAGAGTAGCGAATTTCATTCGATCCGGTTGAAAATTTGTACGTAATGTAAGTATATGCCCTCTAACAACCATATAAAAATTAGTCCACAATTATATGTAGCCCCCGTAGGAATAATAAATAAATTAGAATTTCGGAGCCTCTTGGAGGTGCGAATTTTATTTGATCCGTTTGAAGATTTATACGTAATGTAAGTAACATATATGCCTTCTAACAACCATTTAAAAATTAGTCCATAAATATATATAGCCCCCATATAAACCGATCCCAAGATTTGATTTCCCGAGTTTCCTGCAGGTGCAAATTTCACCCCATTATCGGATGATAATTATATGTAGCACCTAAATCTAGAGGTATTTTAAGACAACAAATAGCTGTGTCGAAAATGGTGCATATGTGTCCATGTTTTGGAATAGCCCCCATATAGACCGATCTCACTTAATTCGGCAAATTTGTAACAGTAAAATATCCCTAGATTTCGAAATTTCAAAAAATCGAATAAAAACTATAGTTTCTAGAAGTCCAAGAAGTTAAATAGGAAGATCGGTCTATATGGGAGCTATACCAAAACATGGATTTTATGACCACAAATAGGTGTACCGGATATGGTGTGTATCGGTCCATGTTTTGGCGTAGCTTCTATATAGGCCGATATCTCGATTTGATTTTTTGGTTTCTAGAAATCGTAGTTTCTATCCCATTTTCCTGAAATTAAAGAATCTGGAGATGTTTTGGGAGAAAAAAATAGCTGTGCGGTATAAGGTGTTTATCGATACATGTGTTGGTATATCCCCCATATAGACGGATCTTTCGATTGTTTTCTTGGTCTTTTGGAAATAGTACACTCAAACAAAGTGAACCCTATACGAATATTATTTCATTTTGACACGATATGTTTGAGATTCCCCTAAAACTCTTAAAAATCCCGAATCTGATATAGTCTCCACACCTTCAAAAAAATCGCTTCTGTAACATATAGGAGTACCCGAAACACATTCTGCTGTAAGCATTTATATTTTCAGGATTGGTCCAAACAAAATATTGTTTGTATTGTTATGTTTCTCCTTAGGCATACACTGGTAAAAAAATTTTGTTAAAATTTTCTGTGTGTGGATACATTTTCAAGGCGCCAATTGGTTACTTCCATTATTTTACTTGCAGCATACTCTCTAGGTCGCTCTTTCTAAACACATATATGTTTATAGACTATTTCTAAATTAATATATGTTTGCATCTAAGCATATTATCTTTACAAACAGTTTATGTCCCAAACATAATATGTTCTAACATTTTAAAATATATGTCCCAAACATGTTATGCTAGTTTATGAACATTATATGTTTGCACTTAAAGATATTGTGTTAAAAAATTTAAGTTCCAAACATATAATTTTTACACCCAAACACATGAAAAACAGTCTTTTTCGTCCGGGCATATGTATGTATTTGAGGTAACATATTATGTTTCTTAAAATCCGCATGGAATTCTATATATTCTCAAGTAACCCGCCACGACGAGGGCCTTTCAGAGGAAACTATTATAATTGATTCATTGTGGTGGGTACTTAAGATTCGGTACACGAGTCCCCGTTGGGCCCATAATTCCTGCCCCTTCATAAGAACTACTTTTAAATTTAAAATTTCATCCCAACGGAGATGTGAACCTGTATCTTTTAACTTCATTTCGTGTCCCTCTTCCGTACGAAGGGTAATGGTATCAATCGCAGTTTCGACACTTTTTGTGAGTGTAATACACATTTCACCATTGCATTATTCAAGTAGCATAGAGTTTGATGTTGTTTTTTTTTTGTTTTACTTTATTTTGGTGTTTTTTATGTGAAAACAAAGAAATCACAAAAAACAAGTATATACGGCCGTAAGTTCGGCCAGGCCGAAGCTTATGTACCCTCCATCATGGATTGCGTAGAAACTTCTTCTAAACACTGCAACACTGGCAAGGTATCTTAAAACCTCCTAACACCATCTTCTACATTGTATGTAAGTCCATACGTGGTATATATTAAATCAAAAAAGATCAATCCAATACGTATATAATTCAGTTTGACAAAGTAGACATAAAATTTTGACAAAATTTTCTACAGAAATAAAATTTTAACAAAATTTTCTATAGAAATAAAATTTTCTATAGAAATAAAAATTTTGACAAAATTTTCTATAGAAAGAAAATTTTGACAAAAATTTCTACAGAAATATAATTTTAACAAAATTTTCTATAGAAATAGACTTTCGACAAAATATTCTATAGAAATAAAATCTTGGTAGATTATTTTGGCTCGAGTGGCAACCATGATTATGAACCGAATAAAATTTGAACAAAATTTTCTATAGAAATAAAATTTTGACAATGATGAAAATTTTATTATGAACCGCATAAAATTTTAACAAAATTTTCTCTAGAAATAAAATTTTGACAAAATTTTCTATAGAAATAAAATTTTGACAAAATTTTCTATATAAATAAAATTTTGGTAGATTATTTTTGGCTCTAGTGGCAACCATGATTATGAACCGATATGGAACAATTTTTGTGTGATTGGACGAATTGTTGTATGGTTGTTAGCGACCATATACTAACACCACGTTCCTAATTTGAACCGGATCGGATGAATTTTGCTCCTCCAAGAGGCTCCGGAGGTCAAATCGGGAGAACGTTTTATATGGGGGCTATATATAATTATGGACCGATATGGACCAATTCTGGCACGATTGTTAAAGACTAACACCATGTTCAAAATTACAACCGGATTGGATGAAATTTGCTTCTCTTGGAGACTTCGCAAGCCAAATCTGGGGATCGGTTTATATGGGGGCTATATATAATTATGGACCGATGTGGACCAATTTTTGCGTGATTATTAGAGACCATCTACCAACACCATGTACCAAATTTCAGCCGGATCGGATGAAATATGCTTCTCTTAGAGGCTCCACAAGCCAAATCTGGGGGTCGGTTTATATGGGGGCTATATATAATTATGGACCGATGTGGACCAATTTTTGCATGATTGTTAGAGACCATCTACTAACACCATGTACCAAATTTCAGGCGGATTGGATGAAATATGCTTCTCTTAGAGGCTCCACAAGCCAAATCTGGGGATCGGTTTATATGGGGGCTATATATAATTATGGACTGATGTGGACCAATTTTTGCATGATTGTTAGAGACCATCTACCAACACCATGTACCAAATTTCAGCCGGATCGGATGAAATTTGCTTCTCTTTTAGGCTCCACAAGCCAAATCTGCGGATCGGTTTATATGGGGGCTATATATAATTATGGACCGATGTGGACCAATTTTTGCATGGTTGTTAGAGACCATAAACCAACACCATATACCAAATTTCAGCCGGATCGAATGAAATATGCTTCTGTTAGAGGCTCCACAAGCCAAATCTGAGGGTCCCTTTATATGGGGGCTATACGTAAAAGTGGACCGATATGGCCCATTTTCAATACCATCTGACCTACATCGATAACAACTACTTGTGCCAAGTTTCAAGTCGATAGCTTGTTTCGTTCGGAAGTTAGCATGATTTCAACAGACGGACGGACGGACGGACGGACGGACGGACGGACGGACGGACGGACATGCTTAGATCGACTCAGAATTTCACCACGACCCAGAATATATATACTTTATGGGGTCTTAGAGCAATATTTCGATGTGTTACAAACGGAATGACAAAGTTAATATACCCCCATCCTATGATGGAGGGTATAAAAATGAAGTGTGAGGTCTTCTTCAATGCTATAATGAATATGTGTAAAAAACAATCACCAGTCTATCAATTCAGACACTGAATATTGCTAGCCACTCTGTGGTTTACTGGACGTTCGTTCTCTGTTATGCATTGTCTATCGTTCAGTGGCCTGCGGATTGGATCTGGATGATTTTTGAATCGATGACAATGCTACATGGTAATAAAGATCATTACAATAGTTTGTAACAAACAAATGAAATAGTAACAAATTTATTTATTATAAGAAAAGTCGCATCTCATCAAATGTACATGAAAACAACTTTATTTTGTAAACTAGTGTAATTACGAACCGATATGAACCAATTTTTGAGCGGTTTATATGGGAGCTATATATAATTATGGGCCGATGTTAACCAATTTATGCATTAGAGGCCACACGGACGAAAAATACTGTTTTTCATATGTTTGGTTGTAAAAATTCTATGTTTGGAAATCGAATTTTTTAACACAATATATTTAAGTGCAAACATATAACGTTCATAAACTAGTATAACATGTTTGGGACATATATGTTAATATGTTAGAGCATGGGACATAAAATGTTTGTAAATATAATATGCTTAGATGCAAACATATGTTAATTTAGATATAGCCTATAAATATATATATGTTTAGAAAGAGAGACATAGACAATATGCTCAGACTTTTCCTTCTTGGTGTTACATACAAATGCACAAACTTATTATACCCTGTACCACAGTAGTGGTGAAGGGTATAAAAATATGGGAAACATTTAAATCTGAAGCATTTTTAAGGAAACTTCGCAAAAGTTTATTTATGATTTATCGCTCGATATATATGTATTAGAAGTTTAGGAAAATTAGAGTCATTTTTACAACTTTTCGACTAAGCAGATGCGATTTAACACGGAAAATGCTGGTATTTTGACCATTTTTATCGAAATCAGAAAAACATATATATGGGAGCTATATCTAAATCTGAACCGATGTCAACCAAATTTAACACGCATAGCTACAATGCTAATTCTACTCCCTGTGCAAAATTTCAACTAAATCGGAGTTAAAAATCGGCCTCTGTGGTCATATGAGTTTACATCGGACGAAAGCTATATATGGGAGATATTTCCAAATCTGAACCGATTTCAACCAAATTTGGCACGCATAGTTACAATGCTAATTCTACTCCCTATGCAAAATTTCATCTAAAACGGAGCAAAAATTGGCCTCTGTGGGCAAATGAGTGTAAATCGGGCGAAATCTATATATGGGAGCTATCTCTAAATCTGAACCGATCCGGCTGATATTTCGCAAGTTTTTGGAGACTCATAAAATATTTGGATGTACGGAATTTGAGGAAGATCGGTTGATATACACGCCAATTATGACCAAATCGGTGAAAAATATATATGGCAGCCATATCTAAATCTGAACCGATTTTTTCCAAAATCTTTAAGCCGAAACAGGACCCTCTACCAAATTTTAGGACAATCGGACTAAAACTGCGAGCTGTACTTTGCACACAAAAATACACCAACAGACAGAGAGACGGACAGACAGACAGACAGACGGACATAGCTAAATCGACTCAGAATTTAATTCTAAGACGATCGGTATACTAAACGATGGATCTCAGACTTTTCCTTCTTGGTGTTACATACAAATGCACAAACTTATTATATATATATATAAACTTATTACCACAGTAGTGGTGAAGGGTATAAAAATGTGTTTTTCTTTGTTAGACCTGGGACTTATCACCTGTTATACTAACTCCACGTAACAAATTTGCTCTTCCGATAGCGTCCGTAAGACAAATCTGGGTGTCGGTATATCTGGGGGATATAACTAAAAGTGGTGCGTTATGGCTCATGTGCAATACCATCCAACGTACATCAATAACAACTGCTTGTGCCAAGGTTCAAGTCGATAGCTTTTTTCGTTCGGAAGTTAGCGTGATTTCACAGACGGACGGACGGACATGGCTAGGTTAGGTTATGTGGCTGCCCGATGTATCAGGCTCACTATTCAGTCCATTGTGATACCACATTGGTGAACTTCTCTCTTATCACTGAGTGCTGCCCGATTCATTTTAGCCGAGTCCGAACGGCGTTCCACATTGCAGTGAAACCACATGGCTAGATCGACTCAGAATTTCACCACGACCCAGAATATATATATACTTTATGGGGTCTTAGCCTAATATTACAAACGGAAGGACAAAGTTAATATACCCTCCATCGGATGGTGGAGGGTTTAAAAACAAACACTGTAAAATTTCGTTTATGCACTCTTTAAGAAATTTTGCCATGACCTGCGTATTTGTCAATCTTTATTGTAGTAATTGCATCTACAGTGGGCAACGGATATAAGCACATCTCATGTAAGAAAAATATGCATATAAGAAAGTTAATATAAACACCAGACCTTCCATTTCTTCGGAACATTAATTGCCTCTAAGTAAAAAAAAACTCATATAAGAAACAAAACTTTTGTGTTTTTCAGAGTTTCTTATATCCGTTACCTACTGTATTATATTTTGGAATCTAATAATTCTAAATTTTTATCACATATCACGAACTTTTTTCCTTAGACACCCATAAAGGTAAGGACTGAAACATTTTCTCTTCAAATTTGATAATTCTCTTCAAAAATGATAATTCTGCTTAGATCGGTCGCAAATGTCTTGGCTTTAACGTTTTGCAATTTTGTCGAGCAATAATTATAAATAGAAAATGAAATTGTCACGATATTGAAGGTTCTCAAATAGTCGGCCAAGCCCTTCTTAAATCATTTTGATGTTGTGCTTCTTTTACAATGTAAAAAAACATTTAGGGCTTCTTCTATCTTCTTCCCCACAATTCTATAGGAAATCACGAACAAAAAGTAAGCACAACTTTGGAGTTTTTTTATCTTAGGGGATTTTTACTTGAATTGATTGCCGTCAATCAATCAATGCTAATGTGTTGATATCTGTTATGCAATTAAAATTTTATTATTGTTCTATTTGATGATCATTTATTCCCACACTGATGCCCCCTCAATGTCCAAAGTTTATGGTATTCAGTACCTTTTGCCGGAACCATTGCTGCCATCGCTGGAATCTCAAAATGCGAAGGAGTTTGGTGGATATATTACAAATGTATGTACATATTTTCGAACTGATAAAGGAATATGAACGTGAAAGACGGACGGACGGATGGATGGATGCATAGACAGTCCTATGGATAGATGTATGATAGCAGCATTGGACATCAATTGAAAATGAAACGAAGTCTTATCTGGCGGAACATAATTTATAACATGGGGGAAGTTAATAGGAGAGCTAATTTATTTCCTATAATTAATTGCTGTAATGAGAATTGAATTAATTTCGGTATCCCCCAAAGAATTTTCCATTGTTTCGTCTGCCGTTGGAGTTGAGAAATCCGCGGACATTCATCCCTTTACAATCGACCACACGACATGTGCGTTGCATTGATTTATGGTGGCCCATTGTGGTAAAGGATTGACTATCACAATTCCATTACATGAAATCATGGAAATTATTCTGTTCTTAAACAGATTGTGGTGAGAGGTGTTGGAATATTGTATGAAATGTGATATTTTTAAATATGTATACCCTAAACGATATAAATATAACTCCCTATTTGGATGAATGGCGATGAATATTGCACTTGTCAGGGCAAAGAAAAACGAATGCCGTTCAAGAAATGCACGGGGCCGAAACCGTGAACATTCTGTTATGGGTTTTCGTGAAATTTTCCGTTTCATTTTGTTACCGTCCATTCCCGATTTTGGAACGCAATTTTTTATTAGTGTATTTATTCTGCTTTTTTATCTACCATAAACTTCATATGGACTAGCTTACAATTTAGAAGTCAATACGCCATCCATGGTGGGGGGTACTTAGGTTAGGTTAGGTATAGTGGCAGCCCGATATTTCAGGCTCACTTAGACTATTCAGTCCATTGTGATATCACAAGGGTACTTAACATACGGCCTGTTTATATGGGGGCTATATACGGTCGGTTTATATGTTATATACGGTCGGTTTATATGGGGGCTATATATAATTATGGACCGATGTGGACCAATTTTTGCATGATTGTTAGAGACCATCTACTAACACCATGTACCAAATTTCAGGCGGATTGGATGAAATATGCTTCTCTTAGAGGCTCCACAAGCCAAATCTGGGGATCGGTTTATATGGGGGCTATATATAATTATGGACTGATGTGGACCAATTTTTGCATGATTGTTAGAGACCATCTACCAACACCATGTACCAAATTTCAGCCGGATCGGATGAAATTTGCTTCTCTTTTAGGCTCCACAAGCCAAATCTGCGGATCGGTTTATATGGGGGCTATATATAATTATGGACCGATGTGGACCAATTTTTGCATGGTTGTTAGAGACCATAAACCAACACCATATACCAAATTTCAGCCGGATCGAATGAAATATGCTTCTGTTAGAGGCTCCACAAGCCAAATCTGAGGGTCCCTTTATATGGGGGCTATACGTAAAAGTGGACCGATATGGCCCATTTTCAATACCATCTGACCTACATCGATAACAACTACTTGTGCCAAGTTTCAAGTCGATAGCTTGTTTCGTTCGGAAGTTAGCATGATTTCAACAGACGGACGGACGGACGGACGGACGGACGGACGGACGGACGGACGGACATGCTTAGATCGACTCAGAATTTCACCACGACCCAGAATATATATACTTTATGGGGTCTTAGAGCAATATTTCGATGTGTTACAAACGGAATGACAAAGTTAATATACCCCCATCCTATGATGGAGGGTATAAAAATGAAGTGTGAGGTCTTCTTCAATGCTATAATGAATATGTGTAAAAAACAATCACCAGTCTATCAATTCAGACACTGAATATTGCTAGCCACTCTGTGGTTTACTGGACGTTCGTTCTCTGTTATGCATTGTCTATCGTTCAGTGGCCTGCGGATTGGATCTGGATGATTTTTGAATCGATGACAATGCTACATGGTAATAAAGATCATTACAATAGTTTGTAACAAACAAATGAAATAGTAACAAATTTATTTATTATAAGAAAAGTCGCATCTCATCAAATGTACATGAAAACAACTTTATTTTGTAAACTAGTGTAATTACGAACCGATATGAACCAATTTTTGAGCGGTTTATATGGGAGCTATATATAATTATGGGCCGATGTTAACCAATTTATGCATTAGAGGCCACACGGACGAAAAATACTGTTTTTCATATGTTTGGTTGTAAAAATTCTATGTTTGGAAATCGAATTTTTTAACACAATATATTTAAGTGCAAACATATAACGTTCATAAACTAGTATAACATGTTTGGGACATATATGTTAATATGTTAGAGCATGGGACATAAAATGTTTGTAAATATAATATGCTTAGATGCAAACATATGTTAATTTAGATATAGCCTATAAATATATATATGTTTAGAAAGAGAGACATAGACAATATGCTCAGACTTTTCCTTCTTGGTGTTACATACAAATGCACAAACTTATTATACCCTGTACCACAGTAGTGGTGAAGGGTATAAAAATATGGGAAACATTTAAATCTGAAGCATTTTTAAGGAAACTTCGCAAAAGTTTATTTATGATTTATCGCTCGATATATATGTATTAGAAGTTTAGGAAAATTAGAGTCATTTTTACAACTTTTCGACTAAGCAGATGCGATTTAACACGGAAAATGCTGGTATTTTGACCATTTTTATCGAAATCAGAAAAACATATATATGGGAGCTATATCTAAATCTGAACCGATGTCAACCAAATTTAACACGCATAGCTACAATGCTAATTCTACTCCCTGTGCAAAATTTCAACTAAATCGGAGTTAAAAATCGGCCTCTGTGGTCATATGAGTTTACATCGGACGAAAGCTATATATGGGAGATATTTCCAAATCTGAACCGATTTCAACCAAATTTGGCACGCATAGTTACAATGCTAATTCTACTCCCTATGCAAAATTTCATCTAAAACGGAGCAAAAATTGGCCTCTGTGGGCAAATGAGTGTAAATCGGGCGAAATCTATATATGGGAGCTATCTCTAAATCTGAACCGATCCGGCTGATATTTCGCAAGTTTTTGGAGACTCATAAAATATTTGGATGTACGGAATTTGAGGAAGATCGGTTGATATACACGCCAATTATGACCAAATCGGTGAAAAATATATATGGCAGCCATATCTAAATCTGAACCGATTTTTTCCAAAATCTTTAAGCCGAAACAGGACCCTCTACCAAATTTTAGGACAATCGGACTAAAACTGCGAGCTGTACTTTGCACACAAAAATACACCAACAGACAGAGAGACGGACAGACAGACAGACAGACGGACATAGCTAAATCGACTCAGAATTTAATTCTAAGACGATCGGTATACTAAACGATGGATCTCAGACTTTTCCTTCTTGGTGTTACATACAAATGCACAAACTTATTATATATATATATAAACTTATTACCACAGTAGTGGTGAAGGGTATAAAAATGTGTTTTTCTTTGTTAGACCTGGGACTTATCACCTGTTATACTAACTCCACGTAACAAATTTGCTCTTCCGATAGCGTCCGTAAGACAAATCTGGGTGTCGGTATATCTGGGGGATATAACTAAAAGTGGTGCGTTATGGCTCATGTGCAATACCATCCAACGTACATCAATAACAACTGCTTGTGCCAAGGTTCAAGTCGATAGCTTTTTTCGTTCGGAAGTTAGCGTGATTTCACAGACGGACGGACGGACATGGCTAGGTTAGGTTATGTGGCTGCCCGATGTATCAGGCTCACTATTCAGTCCATTGTGATACCACATTGGTGAACTTCTCTCTTATCACTGAGTGCTGCCCGATTCATTTTAGCCGAGTCCGAACGGCGTTCCACATTGCAGTGAAACCACATGGCTAGATCGACTCAGAATTTCACCACGACCCAGAATATATATATACTTTATGGGGTCTTAGCCTAATATTACAAACGGAAGGACAAAGTTAATATACCCTCCATCGGATGGTGGAGGGTTTAAAAACAAACACTGTAAAATTTCGTTTATGCACTCTTTAAGAAATTTTGCCATGACCTGCGTATTTGTCAATCTTTATTGTAGTAATTGCATCTACAGTGGGCAACGGATATAAGCACATCTCATGTAAGAAAAATATGCATATAAGAAAGTTAATATAAACACCAGACCTTCCATTTCTTCGGAACATTAATTGCCTCTAAGTAAAAAAAAACTCATATAAGAAACAAAACTTTTGTGTTTTTCAGAGTTTCTTATATCCGTTACCTACTGTATTATATTTTGGAATCTAATAATTCTAAATTTTTATCACATATCACGAACTTTTTTCCTTAGACACCCATAAAGGTAAGGACTGAAACATTTTCTCTTCAAATTTGATAATTCTCTTCAAAAATGATAATTCTGCTTAGATCGGTCGCAAATGTCTTGGCTTTAACGTTTTGCAATTTTGTCGAGCAATAATTATAAATAGAAAATGAAATTGTCACGATATTGAAGGTTCTCAAATAGTCGGCCAAGCCCTTCTTAAATCATTTTGATGTTGTGCTTCTTTTACAATGTAAAAAAACATTTAGGGCTTCTTCTATCTTCTTCCCCACAATTCTATAGGAAATCACGAACAAAAAGTAAGCACAACTTTGGAGTTTTTTTATCTTAGGGGATTTTTACTTGAATTGATTGCCGTCAATCAATCAATGCTAATGTGTTGATATCTGTTATGCAATTAAAATTTTATTATTGTTCTATTTGATGATCATTTATTCCCACACTGATGCCCCCTCAATGTCCAAAGTTTATGGTATTCAGTACCTTTTGCCGGAACCATTGCTGCCATCGCTGGAATCTCAAAATGCGAAGGAGTTTGGTGGATATATTACAAATGTATGTACATATTTTCGAACTGATAAAGGAATATGAACGTGAAAGACGGACGGACGGATGGATGGATGCATAGACAGTCCTATGGATAGATGTATGATAGCAGCATTGGACATCAATTGAAAATGAAACGAAGTCTTATCTGGCGGAACATAATTTATAACATGGGGGAAGTTAATAGGAGAGCTAATTTATTTCCTATAATTAATTGCTGTAATGAGAATTGAATTAATTTCGGTATCCCCCAAAGAATTTTCCATTGTTTCGTCTGCCGTTGGAGTTGAGAAATCCGCGGACATTCATCCCTTTACAATCGACCACACGACATGTGCGTTGCATTGATTTATGGTGGCCCATTGTGGTAAAGGATTGACTATCACAATTCCATTACATGAAATCATGGAAATTATTCTGTTCTTAAACAGATTGTGGTGAGAGGTGTTGGAATATTGTATGAAATGTGATATTTTTAAATATGTATACCCTAAACGATATAAATATAACTCCCTATTTGGATGAATGGCGATGAATATTGCACTTGTCAGGGCAAAGAAAAACGAATGCCGTTCAAGAAATGCACGGGGCCGAAACCGTGAACATTCTGTTATGGGTTTTCGTGAAATTTTCCGTTTCATTTTGTTACCGTCCATTCCCGATTTTGGAACGCAATTTTTTATTAGTGTATTTATTCTGCTTTTTTATCTACCATAAACTTCATATGGACTAGCTTACAATTTAGAAGTCAATACGCCATCCATGGTGGGGGGTACTTAGGTTAGGTTAGGTATAGTGGCAGCCCGATATTTCAGGCTCACTTAGACTATTCAGTCCATTGTGATATCACAAGGGTACTTAACATACGGCCTGACCGAATATTCGGCTGTATTTACTTGTTTCACTTTAGTTACATGACCTAAGACAAGTATATGGGCTAGGGTTTTCGTTTTCCCGGACTTTTCATTCCCGGGAAAGCGGGAATTTTTTTCGAATTTCCCGGGATCCCGGTCGAAGGGAAACCTGCTTTGATGTGGAATACATTTTGACATTTGAATAAATTAGAAATAGACTAAAGCTACGGTTATAAGGCGCTCTCTGGACAACTAACAATATATATTATGTTGTTCTCTTACAACAGCCATAAATCATACTAAAATACAAAATATTTTGTAATACAAAATATTTTGGTTAAGACAGTCTCTTTCGGTATAGTTTTCGGAATAACAGTATTAATATAGTGGGATTTTTTGTAACACTAAAAAACTGTTTGGAAATGAAAGAAACTTATTTCGGTTTCACCATCGTTAAACGGGGTCAATAAATGCACATGTTCAGTCAATATTCCCAAAAGGGAAACACTACCATATAATACGACGTTCACATTACACTTCCAAAAACCACTTTAACTAGATTTCAGTTGTCGTATGCCCTATAAATAAGGGCTTTAAACACCAATTTTAATAGATTTCAAGCATAAACAAGTATATACGGCCGTAAGTTCGGCTAGGCCGAAGCTTATGTACCCTCCACCATGGATTGCGTAGAAACTTCTACTGAAGACTGTCATCCACAATCGAATTACTTGGGTTGCGGTAATACTTGCCGATGGCAAGGTATCTTAAAACTTCCTAACACCGTCTTCTAAATTGCAAGGTAGTCCATACGTGGTATATACACTCAGAGAAGGAATATGATCACCTCAAACTTGTTTCAAGAGCAAAATGTTATTTTTGTATGGTGACCATGTAACATGTTTGTCAGTAAAATTTTATTTTCTCGACAAATATAACCTGCTTGCCGAAATCAGACACATGATTTCCGAGAAAATAACATGGTTGCGAAAACCATGTTACATGGTCACCACCCAAAAATAACATTTTGCTCTTAAAACATGTTTGAGGTGATCATATTCCTTCTCTGGGAGTATTAAACTAAAAAAAGGCCGATTAAATACGTATATAATAAAGTTTGACAAAATTTTCTATAGAATTAAAATTTTGACAAAAGTTTTTATAGAAATAAAATTTTGATCAAAATAAAATTTTGATAACATTTTCTATAGAAAAACAAGTAAGGAATGTCTAAAGTCGGGCGGGGCCGACTATATTATACCCAGCACCACTTTATAGATCTAAATTTTCGATACCATATCACATCTGTCAAATGTGTTGGGTGCTATATATAAAGGTTTGTCCCAAATACATACGTTTAAATATCACTCGATTTGGACAGAATTTGATAGACTCTTACAAAATCTATAGACTCAAAATTTAAGTCGGCTAATGGACTAGGGTGGAACACAATTTTAGTAAAAAACCAGTAAGGAAAGTCTAAAGTCGGGCGGGGCCGACTATATTATACCCTGCACCACTTTGTAGATATGGTGGTCATATGAGTGTAAATCGGGCGAAAGCTATATATGGGAGCTATATCTAAATCTGAACCGATTTCAACCAAATTTGGCACGCATAGCTACAATGCTCATTCTACTCCCTGTGCAAAATTTCAATTAAATCGGAGTAAAAGATTGGCCTCTGTGGTCATATGAGTGTAAATCGGGCGAAATCCATATATGGGAGCTATATCTAAATCTGAACCGATTTTCACCAAATTTGACACGCATAGCTATAATGCTAATTCTACTTCCTGTGCAAAATTTCAACTAAATCGGAGCAAAAAATTGGCCTCTGTGGACAAAGGAGTGTAAATCGGGCGAAAGCTATATATGGGAGCTATATCTAAATCTGAACCGATTTGGATAATATTTTGCAAGTTTTTCGAGACTCATAAAATATTGGGATGCTCGGAATTTGAGGAAGATCGTTTGATATACACGCCAATTATGACCAGATCGGTGAAAAATATATATGGCAGCTATATCTAAAACTGATCCGATTTTTTTCAAAATCAATAGGGATCGTCTTTGAGCCGAAACAGGACCCCATACCAAATTTTAGCACAATCGGACTAAAATTGCGAGCTGTACTTTGCACACAAAAATACATCAACAGGCAGACAGACAGACGGACAGACAGACAGACAGACGGACATTGCTAAATCGACTCAGAATTTAATTCTAAGACAATCGGTATACTAAACGATGGGTCTCAGACTTTTCCTTCTTGGCGTTACATACAAATGCACAAACTTATTATACCCTGTACCACAGTAGTGGTGAAGGGTATAAAAATTGGACAACATTTTCTATAGAAATAAAATTTTGACAAAACTTTCTATAGGAATAACATTTTCACAAAATTTTCTATAGCAATAAAATTTTGACAAAAATTTCTATAGAAATAAAATTTTGGTAGATTATTTTTGGGTCGAGTGGCAACCATGATTATGAACCGATATGGACCAATTTTTGTGTGATTGGGGATAGGCTATATATAACTATAGACCGATATGGACCAATTTTGTCATGGTTATTAAGTAAAATTTTAACAAAATTTTCTATAGAAATAAAATTTGACAAAATTTTCAATAGAATTACAATTTTGAACAACATTCTCTATAGAACTAACATTTTGACAACATTTTCTATAGAAATAAAATTTTGCCAAAATTTTCTATAGAAATAAAATTTGACAAAATTTTCTTTAGGAATATAATTTTGACAAAATTTTCAATGGAAATAAAATTTTGGTAGATTATTTTTGGGTCGAGTGGCAACCATGATTATGAAAAAAATATGGACCAATTTTGTGTGATTGGGAATCGGCTATATATAACTATAGACCGATATGGACCAATTTTGGCATGGTTATTAGCGGCCATATACTAACACCACGTTCCAAATTTCAACCGGATCGGATGAATTTTGTTTATTCAAGAGGCTCCGGAGTTCAAATCTGGGGAAAGGTTTATATGGGGGCTAACCTAACCTAACCTAGGGGGGGCTATACGTAAAAGTGGACCGATATGGTCCATTTGCAATACCGTCAAGGCTACTTCTACGACTTGGTACCATAGTTATTCACATTACACTTCCAAAATCCACTTTAACTAGATTTCAACTGTCATTTGCCATATAAAACCCTCTATTATACATAAAATATTGTAAAGAAAATTTCCCGGGAATTCCCGCACTTCATTCCCGGGAAAGCGGGAGCGAAAAAATAACAATTTCCCGGGAATTCCCGGGATCCCGTTCCCGGGAAAAATCCTAATATAGACCGAAAAGTTCGCAATATCTTCTGTACATTGTAAACAATATGGACCTAATATGAAAGGTTATGCAACCTAAATTTTAAGACATGCAAGTTACACAATATTAAGGAAATTTTTAATTAAAATAATGAAATTTAATGGATTAGATTCAAAAGAGGTTTCAGGTGGCCTTATCTCGTATCGGCTGATACCCACCTAAGCCCGTATTTGGGTTTTTGTGCGCTCTAACTTCTTTTCCCCGTCGTACCTAATTATTCTATTCTAATTTGTTTCTAGTTCCTGTTTTCCACCTGGGACAGGTCCCGAATCACCGATATGGTTAATTCATTGACCAAATATGATATGTTTCATTATTCTCAAAACACGCCCTACTTGAACCATCCACTACTGAGATGTGCTCTCAAATTTAAATTTAATAAATTTTTTTGAAGCATAGATTACAAACTGTATTTTAATCAAATTTTGATTATTTTAAAGAAATTTGTCAATAATTTTGTGTAAATAGTAAAATTTTTTTTCAGTGCAAGGTCAATATTGGATTCATGTAAACTATATTTATTTAGGGTATTAAAGGGACATGCCTATTTACATTTTTGATAAGTCACATATAAATTACGCTCTCTCTATACCTTCGAAAACCAAAAGTCTCACTTCACCGCATTCATATGTTTCTGTAATTTCTTTTAAGTTTTTCCACTTTTACAACTCGTTTGTTTAGTATTTGAAATATTTTACGAATGACATTCAAATGTCCCTAACATCTCCATTTTTGGAAATATTGTATGGATTGCAAATACCTCCATGCAAGTAACCACCAGAAAAACCACAAAACAATTTTTCAATTTGGGGTCAATCCATATTTAATCGTTTTAAAATTTTAGTGATGTCTGCAATATTTTCACTGTCAAAAATTTAATTCACATTATTTATTACTTCGCCTTTGCACGTACGGCGACTGTGGTGGCATTCCGATGGTTTTTTCGGTTATATTTTTTGTGTGGTTGAATGTCGTTTGCCCAGACAGATATCGTCGCCATCATCACGGTCACTTCAACGCTTCAAAATTTTCTGCAAATTCATTTTTTTGAGAGGCGGGATTTTGTTTACTACCGCTTGAGTTCACATGACTTAAACAGGACTACACAATTATTGCAACAGTTATCAAGAATCAACGACGCATTCTTAGTGCTTCGAATCAATACCAAAATTATTAGGATAAAGACAACATCTTTGGAATCGTCCAATTTGTTCTTCAGTATCAGCTAGTACGAAAATCATCTAGAGAAAATTTAAAGTATAGATGAGTCCGGACGGTATGGCACGGTTGCCACAGTTGGTAGAATTCTACCAAAAATGGTAATTTTTTTACTGTTTGATAGATTTTCAACAGCAATAAAATTTTGACAAAATTTTCTATAGAAATAAAATTTTTGGCAAGCTTGTCTATAGAAATGAAATTTTGACAAAATTTTCTACAGAAATAAAATTTTGACAAGATTTTCAATAGGAAAAAAAAAAAATCTATGGAAATAAAGTTTTGACAAAATTTTCTTTAGAAATACAATATTGACAACATTTTCTATAGAAATAAAGTATCGACTATGTTTTCTATAGAAATAAAATTTTGGCAAAATTTTCCATAGAAATAAAATTTTCATAACATTTTCTATAAAAATAAAATTTTGACAAAATTTTCTATAGAAATAAAATTTTGATAAAATTTTCTAAAGAAATAAAATTTTGACAAGATTTTCACTAGCAAACAAATTTCTATGGAAATAAAATTTTGGCAAAATTTTCTTTAGAAATACAATATTGACAACATTTTCTATAGAAATAAAATATCGACTGTTTTCTATAGAAATAAAATTTTGGCAAAATTTTCTATAGAAATAAAATTTTGATAAAATTTTCTAAAGAAATAAAATTTTGAGAAAATTTTTTATAGAAACAAAACGTTGAGAACATTTTCTATAGAAATAAAATTTTACAAAATTTTCTATAAAAATAAGATTTTTGGCAAGCTTGTCTATAGAAATAAAATTTTGACAAAATTTTCTATAGAAATAAAATTTTGACAAGATTTTCAATAGAAAAAAATTTCTATCGAAATAAAGTTTTGACAAAATTTTCTTTAGAAATACAATATTGACAATATTTTCTATAGAAATAAAATATCGACTATGTTTTCTATAGAAACAAAATTTTGGCAAAATTTTCGATAGAAATAAAATTTTCATAACATTTTCTATAAAAATAAAATTTTGACAAAATTTTCTATAGAAATAAAATTTTGAGAAAATTTTCTATAGAAATAAAACTTTGAGAATATTTTCTATAGAAATAAAATTTTGAGAATTTTTTCGATAGAAATCAAATTTTGCAAAATTTTCTATAGAAATAAGATTTTGTGCAAATTTTATATAGAAATAAAATTTTGAGAAAATTTTTTTATAGAATTTAGAAATAAAATTTTGCAAAGTTTTCTTTAGAAATAAAATGTTGACCAAATTTTCTTTAGAAATAAAATTTTGACAAAATTTTCTATAGCAATAAAATTTTAACAAAGTTTTTTTTTATAGAACTAAAATTTTGTCAAAATTTTCTATAGAAATAAAATTTTGCAAAATTTTCGATAGAAATAAAATTTTGCAAAATTTTCTATAGAAATAAGATTTTGTGCAAATTTTCTATAGAAATAAAATTTTGAGAAAATTTTTTATAGAATTTAAAAATAAAATTTTGCAAAGTTCTCTTTAGAAATAAAATGTTGACCAAATTTTCTTTAGAAATAAAATTTTGACAAAATTTTCTATAGCAATAAAATTTTGACAAAGTAAATTTCACAGAAATAAAATTTTGTCCAAATTTTCTATAGCAATAAATTTTACAAAATTTTTTATAGAAATAAAATTTTCTATAGAAATAAAACTTTAGACAAAATTTTCTATAGCGATAAAATTTTTATAGAAATAAAATTTTCTATAGAAATATAATGTTGACAAAATTTTCTATAGAAATAAAATGTTGACCAAATTTTCTTTGGAAATAAAATTTTAACAAAATTTTCTATAGCAAAAAATTTGACAAAATTTTTTATAGAAATAAAATTTTATTGTTTTTTTTTTTTGATTTCAGCTTAAAACCATGTATCGACTAAACTACAGGTGTAGCTTAACCAACAGAGGAAAATAATGTTTTGTCAAATTTATTTGGGCACAGCCGTATATACTGCAAAGTGGTTGAAGATGGCGCGTTTCGGAATTACCACATTCCTCATCAGCATCCCCTACTTGCAGCAAAACTATCAACCAATTATCAGAATACATTCAGGCAGTTCACTAAACCCAAAAGTAAACCACACTTGAATCTTCCGAAAAAAGGTTTTACATGATAGCCCGCTTATGCCGAAATAAATTCGTACAAACATATCTCTTTTCCTTTGCCACCGTCAAATAATCGATTTGAGTGCAATTGGCTGGGTTTATTTTGAGCGTGCTTCCTCTTTTTTTCAAAAAATTTTCAATAGAAATAAAATTTAGACAAAATTTGCTATTGCAATAAAATTTTTAAAGAAATAAAATGTTGACAAAATTTTCTATAGAAATAAAATTTTGACAAAATTTTCTATAGAAATAAAATTTTGACAAAATTTTCTATAGAAATAAAATTTTGACAAAATTTTCTATAGAAATAAAATGTTGACAAAATTTTCTATAGAAATAAAATTTTGACAAAATTTTCTATAGAAATAAAATGTTGACAAAATTTTCTATAGAAATAAAATTTTGACAAAATTTTCTATAGAAATAAATTTTTGACAACATTTTGTATAGAAAAAAAATTTTGACAAAGTTTCTATAGAAATAAAATTTTAACAAAGTTTTCTATAAATATAAAATTTTGACAAAATTTTCTATAGAAATAAAATTGTTACAAAATGTTTATACCCTCCATCATTGGATGGGGTATTATACTAACTTTGTCATTCCGTTTGTAACACATCGAAATATTGGCCTCAGACCCCATAAAGTTTATATATTCTGGGTCGTTGTGAAATTCTGAGTCAGATCATTGTCCGTCCGTCTGAACTAAACTACAAAATACGAAAACTTGAAATATGAAAGCAATTTTATTAATTTTCGTGCAGACTAGTGTATTATGTGGATGTATGTGGGAGTTATTGCCCTGTGGATGTGATGTGCAAGTGCAGTGGTGGTTCAGGATTTCGTCTGAATATATGAACATATCATCCATTTGTTTTCTGTATGGAATTTTTACTTTAATACGATTGTTGTGATACAATTGTTACAACGTAGTACGGTATTCGTATTCTGTTTTTCCAGTGGCCACAGTAGACAATAATACATTTTATGTGTTATCAATGATAAATGTGCTCTTCTTGTTCGGTACCGAGTGACAGCTTCTTTTTTTAATAGATTTTTGTTTTGTCGACAAAGTGGGAAAAAGTTCATCATTGACAAGACAATGTAGACGCTCTTTAAACAACCATGAAAGAATCATGAATTAAAAATGAACCAAATGAAACATGCCAATGAATAACATTGGAATATTTCATCGGGTTCATTGAGAAAAACCAATTGCAAATGCAAAATTTCTTCATCAATTTTCCCATAGTCGTCTCTACACTAAAAAAAAAATCACTTGGATCCAAAGATTTTGACCTTCGATTAAGGAGTTTGGTACTGATTCCGAGCCAAAGATGCGACTTCTTTAAAATAATGACATCTTTAACGACCTATGTGGCATTAAATCTAGGGTCAATGAATATAAAATTAGGATAGAGATTTCATTTATCGAATTTTCATTCTCTTTTCGTGGTATTTTAATAAAGCTATTCATGTACAAACAAATGCCAGTTTAAAAATCCGAATTACAATGGATACTTCAAAGTAAAGATTTTTTCTTAATTCCAAAAAAAAAAAAACTATAAACTAAAAGATCTAAATCCTCCAAATAAATCTTATATAAGTCTTATGATCTAAATATTCAATTTTTCAGTTAATTTAAGGACGATTTCTTTAATTTCCAAGTGTGTGTTTAAGGGAAATTTGCCTTAGTTCAAAGACAATATTTGTGTTCTAAATGTAATAAGAACAAATTTTTATGAAGGAATGATAATAAACTTTATTTCAATTTAAATTTCATTATTTTAAAGAAATTTGTCCCTAATATCTTGTAAATTGGGCATCCTAGAATTTAGGCTGAGTAATCTTTAGTATTTTGTAAATATTTGTTTTCATTGTAACAAGGATTATTTCATGACTTTGTTTGAAGATATTTTAATCATTGTTTTGTCGTCATAGGTTCTTGTTCTATCCACTGCGAAGGGGTGGATTGAAGTAGAGACATCTGAAGTGGGAAAGGGCTGATTGAATTCCTATACACTGAAAAAAAATATTGTCGTGAGATCAAAGATTTCGTGTCTTTAAAATACGAATGCAAATTTTGCTTAGCATAGAAGACGCACTTCTCTAATATAAAGTTTTTTTCCTTGATAAACTTTTCAATGAAGTCGTATTGTCCTTATAATTAAGTGATTTGGCTTAAAAATGGGTATCATAACATGAAAGAAAAAATGTTTGGGCTAAGGTCAACTTGACTTTAATAATTCAGAAAAATTCTTTAAATTTAATGAAATTGTGTTTAAATTTGTTGTCTTTTTGCATCTTGACTACAAAGCAAAAAATCGTTCAGATATAGGACATGTTTTTCAACACTTCATTTTAAAGAAGCTTTTTACTTGAAACATAGCATAATTTCTACTGGAAGTCGAGTCTTAACTTGGAAAATAAAGTTGTCGTTAACTCGTTTTTAAAGGACTTTGATAGCATATGAAGAAAAAAAGCTGAGAAAGCGAAAAATTAAAATTTGCTTCCTGGAAGCAAGTACACAAAACCCAAATTTAAAAGAGAATTGTGTCTTAAAATTATCCTTACTTGTATTCTCCGCTCCTATGGCTCGGAATCAATACCAAATTTTTTAAAGTAAAGACAAAATCTTTGGAACCGGGCATGCTTTTTTTCAGTGTATAATCTACTTTCGTTTCCCAAGGTAGTTTTTGGGCATAGTGCAGGGTTGGTTCCGGTTTTTGTTTGAATATGAGAAGGACTTTGAACCTGTTTGTTACGCAGATGATGTCATAATACTTTTGCATATGACTGTTCACGGCCCAGGGGTCTGAACGTTAACACGGAGAAGACAGTATTTTGCCTATTCACCAGAAGGACTAAATTTGCCCAATATATCGAATAGAGTTTTTTTGGACATGCCGTTACCAGTGTCGGATCAGATAATAATAAATTACTTAGGATTAACCTTAGACAGGAAACTGCATTGGAAGAGCCACATCAAAGAGAAGACTGAGAAAGCCTACACATGTTGGATACTATGCAGAAAAGCGATGGTCTCTTAATGAGGTCTGAATCCAAAGTTGACGCACTGGATATATGAGAGCGTCATAATGCCAATCCTGACTTACGCATAGATTGTCTGGTTTACAACGGGTCCAATGGGCATTTTGTCTAGCCTTAACTGGACCAATGAAGACAACGTCAACCAAAGCCTTGGAGACGATACTGGACTTAAGACATATAGAGGTTCAGCCTAAAAACGAAGCCGCCTTGGCTGCGATGACATTGAAGATGTTGGGAGAATGGACGGATACACGAAACATGACGAACCATCAAAGGATAATAGGGGAGATGGTGGGTGTATCTGAGGTGGCCATAGCTGCCGAGTGTGACATTCTCACGTAAATAAGATTATACTGGAAGAATGGGACCACCGAACAGATAGCAAATGGAAATAGTTCTTACACCGATTACAAGATCCTATTCTGATTAAAAGATCCTATTCTGATTACCGGATCACAGCTCAATCCTACTGGCAGCAGTGCGTGCTGGCATGTATTAATTGGTTCGGAAATAATACTAGATCTCAAAACAACATTTTCATATTGTCGGAGAGCTATGAAAGCAATATCAGGCATTAATGATAAACGATTACTGGGAATACGGCAAGAGGGTGCGGACATGCCGGAAACGAGAAGTGAACTTAGTGAAGGCAACACAGGCCGAGTTGTACAAATTGGCCCGCGAGAAAAAAAGCGATGTGGACCAATGCACCGGTGGAATGGACGATGACAAAACTATGAAGTAACCCATCCAAGAAAAAGTCCGGAGAACTACTCAAGGACGCCAGTTTGATAATACTGGGAGAATGGGACTTCAGAGCAGATTCCGAAGGATTGAAGATAGGTGAGGTGGCGGGATCTTAAAGACCCAGACACCGAGATCCGTGGTGCCGGGACATGCCGGAATAAGAGGAAACGCAAAGGTAAATGAACTGGCGATACGAGCTAGGACACATAGGAAAGAACGTAGAGAGAGCAAAGCCTATGGAGGCAACGCGGGTCGAGTTGGATAATTGGACATGGGAGACAAATAAAGTAATGTGGAAAGACAACGAAAATACTATGGAGTGGCACAGATAAGAAAAATTCTGGAGAACTACTCATAGAGAGTAAGATGACTTGAGAGCACAATAATGCCGAATAGGAGCAGCGGAGGATGGTTCATGTTGGGCGTATTTGGAGGATGATGAGCACTGCCTTTGTCACTATCTTTCCTTTACTAGGCAAAGAGTTAACCATATCGGTGAAGATTCGGGACCTGACCCAGATGGGAAACAGGGACTGGAGAAAAATTAGGGAATTCGTTAGAGACACGGAGTTTTTGGAATAAAACAAGGGTTCTATGCAAAGAAGATGTTAGTGTGCGCAAAAAGCCGAATACTGGCTTGGGATTGATGAATACAGGACGATGGAATTCCATTACTGAAAGTTGTAGCGTGATTAATACAGGAAAAAGACAGACAGACGGACATTACAAGATCGGATATATGCCCGCAACCAATATTCCGATATGGGTATAAACATATGTTTCCCTCACATAATTATGTTTCTGATTATATTATCTTGTGAGTTACTCATTAGTGTGTAAATATAACCATAGCAATAGGCGAACATTAGTTTACGTGTATTTCTTTTGGGAAGCCCAAAATCCGCAACGGAATACCGTGACGGCTAGCTATTCTAATTCCTAGGCGGAAAATGGTAAAGTGTTGACATCGCTTATCAAATTTTACTAGGCATTGTTGTTGCCAGGTCACATGGACAATCTTTTATCTTGAAATAACTCAACAAATAAAAAGTTACTAGATGTTTTTATTCATCTCCAATATTATTGGGAGCCACCGTGGTGCAATGGTTAGCATGCCCGCCTTGTATACACAAGGTCGTGGGTTCGATTCCTGCTTCGACCGAACACCAAAAAGTTTTTCAGCGGTTGGTTATCCCAACTCAGTAATGCTGGTGACATTTCGGAGGGTTTCAAAGCTTCTCTAAATGGTTTCACTGCAATGTGGAACGGCGTTCGTACTCGGCTATAAAAAGGAGGTCCCTTGTCATTGAGCTTAACATGGAATCGGGCAGCACTCAGTGATAAGAGAGAAGTTCACCAATGTGGTATCACAATGGACTGAATAGTCTAAGTGAGCCTGATACATCGGGCTGCCACCTAACCTAACCTAACCTATCCTAAGTAATGAAAAATCATGCTATATTGACATCAAAAACTCTCGGAAACAAGAGAAGAGGAAATTTTTGACGACCAACTTATTATATTTGTCGTCACGGCAGAAATGTTTCGCCTACCGCCCATCGCTATGGTTATATTTACACACTTTGCTGATATTGAAAGTCCTATAGAAAAAGAGCATATGTGATCATACTATAAACCATTAACATGGTGTACTTTCACAAATTTCTTATAATACCTTCCCATGAAAGACTTCTTAAGAGAGTTAGTTTTCCTCCAAAGTAATCTTAAGACATTATCTCGACAACATCTGTTGTATGGAATTTTAATGAAATCTCGGATAAACTCCCCTTCGTACAAAATTTTAAACATGCTTCGTGAATATGTTCGAATTTATATTTTGAATTTTTGAAAGGAGGGAGGGGAATTTGCATTCGTGTCAAGTATTCATCTTCATTGTTTTTAAATGTCATCTTAAACAATTTGCGAATTATTTCTCAGCCATTATTATCTTTAATATGCTTCATTAGCAAATAAATGTTTTTGGCGAAAAAATGCCAACATTTACCAGTGGTGGAGACCGCCCGTAATTAAGGTTTGATGAAAAAAATACCATACCGAAACAAAGGAGGTCCATCCATTATTCAAGTAATCCGGGTCTCGCGTATTGGGTCGCAGTCATCAAGCAGGAGTTGACTACGTTTGTGCAACCAATTATTTATGTTAAGTTCGCATGCAACCAACGCACTTGGTTGGATTTCCAAAACTTTCAGTGTCCCCTCCACATCATCGCCGTCTTCATTTAAACGAATCTCATGTCAAACTGTGACATCTGACTGATTTAATATAGCCCCACCCCTCCTACCGATAAAATCCCTGGAAGTGGAGGATAAAATAACAAAATCTTGGGCCATGTGGTGCCATTGCATGGCCAGTTGTTTACTGCCGTTTTGTCTGATATCTGTTGCTCCTATTGTTACCGTTTTGTTTTTGGCTTCCTGGACGACCTTTTAAAGTTATCATCTCGTTTGTTGGTTAGTTCGTTGGCTGGCTGGCGGGTCGGCTGACGGACTGGATAAGATGGAAAACATTTGCAAAATGTTCATTTAACGCCGCAGGTGATTTGTGAACAAATTACGTGAACCACCGCCAGACAATCATCCAGCAAATGCCAAGAATTGAATATCTCTCTACCTTTACAGCCACTTTCAGCCATGGATTTTGAAATTTTTATTTGTTGTTTCTTTTTTTATATTAAATAAAAATGCATTCTGTAAATGTTTGTTTTCTATGTTTCAATTTTTTGTATTTAGAATATGAAAAAGAAACAAGCAACATGATTAAAGTCTCAAAGTTCAGGCATAAATTGATTTTATTGAACTATATGATACCCTAACAGCCTGTTTCCGTATGTCGAACGAGCTCTATCGATCGACTGAAATGCATAGAAACAGCTGATTTTTGGTTATAAATTCAGCTGTCTGCTTCCATTTCGATCGATAGAGTTAGTTCGACATACAGAAACAGGCTATAAATTACCTTAGCATATTTGAGGGGTATTATGGGAAAAAATAATTACGGCCAAATCTTGTGTACACACAAAGTAGGAGTATGATCACCCCAAACATGTTTCAAGAGCAAAATGTTATTTTTGTGGATGTTGAACATGGAACATGTTTGTCGTTGTTTGTTGAGTTCTCGGCAAACATGTACATGGTTGACTAAATCAAATACATACTTTTTGAGAAAATAACATAGTCCCGACAAAGAGGTTCCATGTTCACCGTTAAAAAAAAAATTTTGCTCCTGAAACATGTTTGGGGTGATCATATTCCTTTCTGGGTGTATACGGAAAAATGTTTTTGATTAAAGTAAATAAATTGTTAATTGAAACAAAAATATGAGACCTATTCCAAAACATGGACCGTTATAACCTAAATTCAACACAGGGTTTTGGGGACCTAAAATACAGAAATAAAGTCCGTAGTTAAACTAACGCAAAATTTAACTTATTTTTATTGGAAAAAAAATTATTTGTTAGTAGTTAAATTTTATTTTTTTCGAAATTTTCCACAGTTAGAAAAAAAAACTTACTTTTCTAAAAATATCTCCATAATTTTGTGAACTAAACGTGCGTATAAAGTTCCATGATCGTCCACATAAATTGAATATGAGCTAAAGCAAAAGAACATTTTCGTACGATTCCCAAAAAAGCAATAATGAACGGTTCTATAGTTAAAATGCTTCGAATGTGGCGACAATGATTTTCTTCTTTACTTTTAATTCGTTTTGGCCTTCTATGAGAGGGTGGAAATTTGTGAACTGGTGTTAGAAAGTACAAAAGAGTACGACAACTCCTATTTTTGAACGCTTTCTAGCTTTGTGGTCAAAAGTCTACAAATTAATAAAGATAAAAACGATTTCATTAATTTTGAAGATTTTTCAGAATTATCACAGCCAAGTTGACCTTAGTCCAGCAAATTTTGTTTTCATGTAAACACAGAAAAAAAGTGAACTGTTTAATAGCAAGAACGAACTAGGTCGTACGAAAATTGAACTAAAATATACTCCACATTTTGAGATTTCCACAAAGCGTTATTAAAACTTGGAAAATTAATGTTGTGGTGTACTTTTTAACTATATCTCACCATCCTCTCATAGAATAAAACATGAACTAAAAAGAAAGAAAAAAAATCATTGGCGCCAAATCATGTCCATTTTATCTATACTATAGTTCATTCTTACTATTTGTGGGAATCGTACGAAAATTTTCTTTTGCTTTAGTTGATATTGAACTTATGTGTATTTTCGTTGAACTATATACCCACGTTTAGTTCATAAAATGTTTGGGACATACTTAAAAAAAGGGAATTTTCGTTGGGGTGTGGAAATTTTCGAAAACAAAAATAAAATTTAACTACACCCAGAGAAGGAATATGATCACCTCAAACATGTTTTAAGAGCAAAATGTTATTTTTGGTGGTGACCATGTAACATGGTTTTCGCAACCATGTTATTTTCTCGGAAAGCATGTATCTGATTTCGGCAAGCAGGTTATATTTGACGAGAAAATAACATTTTAGTGACAAACATGTTACATGGTTAACATACAAAAGTAACATTTTGCTCTTGAAACATGTTTGAGGTGATCATATTCCTTTTCTGTGTGTACAAATAAACAACTGTTTTTGCAATAAAAACAAGTTAAATTTAGCGTTAATTGAACTACATAATTTTTTTCAGTTAAGATACCCATTTTTAACTCGAATCATTAACTATAAGGATATTTTTGCAGTGTATTTAATTTTAAGGATATTTTTGTTCCTCAGAAAAGAAAACTCTTCATTTAGTGTAACAGTTTTCATTAAATATGGATACTTAGTTCCAGCTTAGCCGCTAAAATAAAAAAAAGCAGAATAACATATTATAGTTTTCTTTATTTATTTCTTATTTTGGCTTGAGGTCCTTAAAAAAAATCTTTTATAATTTTGGTTAATTGTAAAATTTATTTTTCCAATATTTGAACTAACATTGTCAGTCTTCGAAGGGGAAATAAAATTTTAACATATAAATAAATTAAAACAAGTATATACAGCCGTAAGTTCGGCCAGGCCGAAGCTTATGTACCCTCCACCATGGATTGCGTAGAAACTTCTACTGACGACTGTCATCCACAATCGAATTACTTGGGTTGCCGTAACACTTGGAGATGGCAAGGTCTCTTAAAACTTCCTAACACCGTAATATATACCACATAGTCCATACGTGGTATATATTAAACTAAAAAGGCAGATTAAATACGTATATAATTAAGTTTAAAGTTTCTATAGAAATAAAATTTTGACATTTTCTATAGAAGTAAAATTTGGAAAAAATGTCTATAGAAATAAAATTTGGAAAAAATTTTCTATAGAAATAAAATTTTGACAAAATTTTCTGTAGAAATAAAATTTGGAAAAAATTTTCTATAGAAATAAAATTTGGAAAAAATTTTCTATTGAAATAAAATGTTGACAAAATTTTCTATAGAAATACAATTTTGACAAAATTTTCTATAGAAATAACATTTTGACAATGTTTTCTATAAATATAAAATTTTGGTAGATTATTTTTGGCTCGAGTGGCAACCACACTGAAAAAAATATTGTCGTGAGGTCAAAGATTTCATGTCCTTTAAATACGAATACAAATTTTGCTTAGCATAGAAGACGCATTTTTCTAAAATAAAGTTATTTTCCTTGTCCAAAAGTCGATAAACTTTTCAATGAAGTCGTATTGTCCTTATAATTAAGTGATTTGACTTAAAAATGGGTATCTTAACATGAAAGAAAAAATTTATAGGCTAAGGTCAACTTGACTTTAATAATTCAGAAAAATTCTTTAAATTTAATGAAATTGTCTTTAAATTTGTTGTCTTTTTGCATCTTGACTACAAAGCAAAAAATCATTCAAATATAGGACATGTTTTTCAAAATTTTATTTTAAAGAAGTTTTTTACTTTAAACATAGTATAATTTCTACTGGAAGTCGTGTCCTAATTTGGAAAATAAAGTTGCCGTTAACTCGTTTTAAAGGACTTTGATAACATATGAAGAAAAAAAGCTGAGAAAGCGAAAAATTAAAATTTGCTTCCTAGAAGCAAGTACACAAAACCTAAATTTAAAAGAGAATTGTGTCTTAAAAGTATCCTTACTTGTATTCTCCGCTTCTTTGGCTCGGAATCAATACCAAATTTTTTAAAGTAAAGACAAAATCTTTGGAACCGAGTATGCTTTTTTTTCAGTGCATGATTATGAACCGATATGGACCAATTTTTGTGTGACTGGGGATCGGCTATATATAACTATAGACCGATACGGACCAATTTTGGCATGGTTATTAGCGGCCTTATACTAACACCACGTTGCAAATTTCAACCGGATCGGATGAATTTTGCTCCTCCAAGAGGCTCCGGAGGACAAATCTGGGGATCGATTTATATGGGGGCTATATATAATTATGGACCGATATGGACCAATTCTTGCATGGTTGTTAGAGACCATATACTGACACCACGGACCAAATTTCAATCGGATCGGATGACTTTTGCCCCTCTAAGAGGCTCCGGAGTTCAAATCTGGGGATCGGTTTATATGGGGGCTATATATAATTATGGGCCGATGTGGACCAATTTTTGCATGGTCATTAGAGAATATATACCAACACCATGTACCAAATTTCAGCCGGATCGAATGAAATTTTCTTCTCTTAGAGGCTCCGCAAGCCAAATCGGGGGATCGGTTTATATGGGGGCTATACATAATTATGGTCCGATAAGGACCAATTCTGGCACGGTTGTTAGAGACCATGTTAGGTTAGGTTATGGAGGTTGACACCAATCCGAACTAGCGGGTTTGTGTCCACTTAGACCATAGTTGGTCCATTGTGATTCCTCTAAACTTCTTTTTCCTTCTCCTCCACGTGTCCGTCATCTTCTGGCCGGAATGAGTCCATTGTATGATAGTGTATCCTTGGAAGCGCCTAGCTCCTCCACCCCGAAGACTTGATGAAGACGAGGATATTCCTCAGGCTGCATTCTCGCATGTCGGTCAAAGTCTGAAAGAAATAAGAGCCGAGTATCTTGTTTCTTCTGAAAGATAGTGCTGGACACTGGCACAGGAAGTGAAAAGAGTCCTCCGTAGCATCGGGGTCCAGACACCACCTACAAATATCATCACTTGCTAGGCCTATCCTTACCATATGTTTCCCCAAGGTGTTGTGTCCCGTTATGATGCCTATCATAGACCTTACATCCTCCCTCTGTAATGACATCAGGACCTCAGAGTTCCTAGTATTATTGTCATCCCACATCAATTTGGTTTGTTCACATCCAACAGAAGAAGCCCAACGTCTCTTCCATAAACCTTCATATTTGCCCTTGATCCTGTAAATAAACAAAGAGAGCGGAGGAAAAACGTCCGAAATGACGCTTTCCGTACTACTTGCGCCTTCCTTAGCCAGTATATCTGCCTCTTCATTCCCCTCTATGCCATAATGTCCAGGTACCCAGCACAGAGTTACATTATGCTGTTCAGTGAGAACCTTAAGCTCTCTACGACAGCGGCTGACTACCTTCGACCTTATGTTCGTATTGCCCAGGGCCTTAATAGGTGCCTGACTATCGATGAAAATGCTGATATCGCATCTAAATAGCGGCCTCATCGATATAAGTTCTGCAGCTTTTGCAATAGTAAATATCTCGGCCTGGAAAATGCTACATTGTTCGTCCAACTTGAAGGACTCCTTAAGTCCCAACTCCTTGCAGTATATTCCGCTGCCTACACCTTCTGTCATTTTAGAGCCGTCAGTATAAATGTTGAGACTCCCAAAGTGTATCCTGTTTACGTCCCAGTCCTCAACGCTCGGGATAATTGAGTCCAGGTCACTCTCAAACATATGCCATGGCGCCATATGGTCCGTTCTTATATGGCGTCCGGCGTACGATATCAGTTCCGTGTGTCTGCAGCTCGTGCTCTCCAAAGAGTCCAGGCCCTTCAGTCTGGTCAGTATGACCTCCGCGGTCTTCCTTATATGCAGGTCCAATGGAATTATCCCCATCAATACCTCCAGTGCGGCTGTGGCCGTTGTCCTCATCGCCCCGGTCATATAGATAAGAGCCGTTCTATTTATCCTGCCCAATCTCTGTATATGATTGTGATGGTTAGTGATGGGCCACCAGACATGACATCCATATACCGCTACTGGCCTTATTACAGCTGTGTATAGCCAGTTGAAAAGGGCCGGTTTCATCCCCCATCGCTCCCCAACGAGCTTCTGACACGCGTATAACGCCGCATAAGTCTTCTTCATACGATCCGCTACGTTCTCTAGCCAATTTAGCCTCGAGTCCAGTACAATCCCCAGATAACGTGCCGATTTCGAGAGTGTCAATCTCGTGCCCTGAAATTCCGGATCTTTGTAACCGACCAGTCTCTTTTTCCTTGTAAAGAGCACCAAATCCGTTTTTCTTGGATTTACTCCCAGTCCACCACCACTAGCCCATTCCGCTAGAGACTTCAGCGACTCGCTCATTACGTCCGAGATCGTATCCAAGAATTTACCTGAGACCATTATGACGATGTCATCCGCGTACGCCACCACTTTTATGCCCCTATTACTCAGGGCGCTAAGAATCTCATCCACTATAATCAGCCAGAGCACAGGTGATATCACTCCTCCCTGAGGAAGCCCTCTTGTAGTAGTTGCTTGTCGGTTGTAGTCTGCCAATTCAGCTACGATGTTCCTATGGCGTAGCATTGCCTCAATCCAGTTCGTTACGGCACTGCTAATACCATTTCTCTCCAGAGCAAGTACTACTTTCTCGATTTTTGTGTTATTGAAGGCACCTTCAATGTCCAGAAAAGCCGCTAATGTATATTCTCCGTATGCTATGGATTTCTCAATATAATGCACTACAGAATGTAGTGCAGATTCAACCGATTTACCCTTCAAATATGCATGTTGGCAGTTTGACAGTTTCTTATCCAATTTATTCCTTAGGTGGTTGTCCAAGACTCTCTCTAGAGTCTTCAATAAGAAAGATGTCAGGCTGATAGGTCTGAAGTCCTTGGCTGTTCCGTGTACTATTCTACCAGCTTTGGGGATAAAAATAACTTTGACTCTTCGCCAAGCCCTCGGTATGTACCCGTGCTCCAATGACGCCCTGAAAAGTCCCACATAAGTGTCCCCCAGGATGTCGAAAGACTCCTGCAGCATACACGGATATATCCGGTCTAGTCCCGGAGACTTATAAGGACCAAAACTATTTATTGCCCACTTTATGCTTCGTCTGGTGATAATAACAGAGGCCTCCTCTCTTCCTCCCTCAAAAACTTTAAAACTGCACGGATCCGATGCCATGTTTAACTCACACTCTGGAAAATGCGTGTCAAGTAGCATCTCTAGTGTTTCTACTGGTGATTCAGTCCATGTTCCATCTGGTTTCTGTAAATTCCCACTAAACTTAGGCTGTTTCGATAAAAGTTTCCGTAATCTTGCAGTATCCTTTATATTAGAAAGTTCCTCTATCACCCGGATGAAATCGTTCCTTTTCGCCTTTCTTGTTTCCTTTTTGTACTCTTTCAGACATTCCTTATAATCATTCCATGCCTGTTCATTGTCGTTTTTCTTGGCCACATTAAACAATTTCCTAGATTTCTTTCTGATGTTCATAAGATCCTTGTTCCACCAGGCTTGGTGCCTTTTGTTACGTGGTCGACTTATGGGGCATGACTTGACAAAGGATCTTGACAGCTTGTGTTCCAAATCATTAGCCGCCTTTTCAATGTCGTCGGGTCCGGCAATCACTTTTTCCATATCAAAAGTCGGCGCATTTAACAAATGCTGCCGGAATTTGTTCCAATTTATCCTTCTTGGGTTTCTGAATTCGTCAGCAATTTTCTTATATCCTGTTCCTAACCTGAATTCTATATATTTATGGTCCGAGTAGCTCATCTCCTTGGACACTTTCCAGTCCGATACTGCAATTTTGCTGCTAAGATTGCCGAATGTCAGGTCGAGCACCTCTCTTCGCGTACGGGTTTCGAAAGTATGTGCCTTTCCTCGGTTATGCACCACTATCTGATTCTCAAGAAAGTACTCCATAAGACTCTCTCCTCTGGAATTCGTATCTGTACTTGCCCATAATTCGCATCACAACCAATTATAAAATCCCTGTTTTTTTCCTTACAATATCTCACCAGTTCCCTCACAATACGAGGTGGTGGCATGATATCATCATCATGCGAAAAGTAGGCCGATGCCACAACTAATTGCCTCGCCCCAATACTTATTATCAGCGCTGTCTGATCTCTATCACAGAATTGATTCAAAAAGAAACACTTTAAATCCTTTTGTACCAAGATACAGGTCCTTATTTTATTTAAATTGGCATGAAATTGATTATAATTACTATGCTCCAGTCCCATCACCGCTCCTTTATTTGTCCATGGTTCCTGCACCAGGGCGATATCTATTTCGTTCCTAAGTAAATGGAGGATAAGATTATTTGAAGCCAGTTCACAATGATGCAAATTTACTTGAAGTACTTTCAGCATCATTGACTTACAGGGCCTCTTTTTAATCTCTCCTCCGCTCCCTTGATAGGTCTTACAATAGCGCTGCTAAGGCCTACGCTGAATCGATGGCTATTCGTCTCTAGCCTCTCCAAAGTCTCCGAGTTCACCGCCATGACAACACTTCTGCCTGCGTCGGTGGGGGGATCCATTTTCAATATCGCCCAGTCATCTGTTGGGTAGTTACTCTTATTTTGGGCCTTTAGCAACCCCAGTAGGCGGTCTTGCGGCAAAATGGGCCCCGTTATGAAGACCCTCACTCTGGGTTGTGTCTTCACCTCCTCTTCGTGAATGACTTTCAGTTTAGCTCCCTCCCACAGTTGCAAGCCCTCTATGGCTCCCTTCAGCCAAGCAAGGGTTTCCCCCGTCTTGCAGTGTAGGATTTTATGCCCCTGCTTTGACTGTATGTTGCCAAAGAAAGGTGCATCGTCCTCCTCTTGGCGAATCCTTTCCGATACCTCAAATAGTAGTTTACTTTCAAGTATCCTCCAATTTTCTTCCGTTATCTTCCTGTCCCTGTTTGAATCATCCACTATGGCCACCTTTATACAGCCCTCATTATACAAATTCTTCCCTTGGTCCTTTCGGGGTTTTTTGACCATAGTGACCTCTGTGGAATTCGTGTCCTTAGTTCTGTTCCTCTTGTGGCGTCCAATTTCCTCGGAGTCAGGGTTTAGTGAGACCATACTTACTTACACCATGTTCCAAATTTCAACCGGATCGGATAAAATTTGCTTCACTTAGAGGCTCCGCAAGCCAAATCTGGGGATCGGTTTATATGGGGGCTATATATAATTATGAACCTATGTGGACCAATTTCCGCATGGTTGTTAGAGACCATATATCAACACCATGTACCAAATTTCAACCGGATCGGAAGAAATTAGCTTCTCTTAGAGGTTCTGTAAGCAAAATCTGGGGATCGGTTTATATGGGGGCGAGTGATTTCCCTAGCTACGCCAATATAATCCGACCCCAAGATTGTGCTTCTGGGGCTTCATGGAGGAACAAAATTTTATCCGATCCGATTGAAACTTAGAACGTGATGTTAATATATGCATAATAAATGGCCCATATTGTTTAATAATTTTGTGTAGCCCCAATATACCGAAAGAACTTTCTTCGTAAAAGAACGAAAAATTTCGTTCGTATTTCTTTTGTTAGAAAAACTCATGTACAAAGTGCAATAGGTTGTAGTAACAAGTTTGCAAAATGTCATCACTAATTTATACCTTTAGTTTTTGACATTAGCGTAGCTAGACAATTTTCTTAGTTGGGGGCTATAGCCCCCCTAGCTAAAAATTTATAGACTGAACTTATAGGTTCAATTAATGTTTTAATGCATAAAATTGAATAAAAAATTAGACATCATAATAACTTGACAATTAATTTATAATAAAGCAACTAAAAGTAGTTCCACACTTTACCCAGCAAAAAAATTGTGAGTTGTTCTAAAGGCACAACTTTAAAAGTACTTCCAAAAATGTCCTCAATTATTTTAACTACGCAAGAATTTTTTTTACTTTCATATTTTAATGTGTAATTTTTTGTTTTCTTTTTTTTTAAATAGTTTAAAAAAAGGGTAAGAATAAATAAATTGGTACAAATTATTCAAATTTTGCCACAAAACTGATAAATCCATTATAAAAAAATCGATAATTTTGAAAATTATTCGAGGAAAAACGCTTCAAACAAGCGTCAGAATGCATTAAAAATCATAAAAACAATATAAAAATTATTTATTCGGAAAAATATCACAAAAATTTTAATTCACATTCATGAAACGGTGGACATTTGCACCACAATTTTGCACCACTTGTAGACCCAAAAAAGAACATTTTCACTACTTTTTTCTCGACGCTTTTTCACAGCATTATTAAGATATTAATTTATGAAAGAATAGTTTTAATATCAATTACTATTTTTTTAATTAAATTGACTAAACTAAATCAATCATAAGTTCAACCAACTCAACTCTACCACAAACCAAGTAATTCGATTGTTCATGAAAGTCTTTAGCGGAACTTTGTGCGATTGTATATACTTATTTAATTTTTATAAAAATTGAAAAAACTATTGACATTTATTGAAAAATGGAAAATCATAAATAGAGTTTCCAATTCTGGGGGGGGTGCTAAAATTTTTCTGGGGGGGTCTAAGCCCCCTCCCCAGAGGCCTTCCTACGCTTATGGTTTTTGAAAAATTTTCAGATTGGTTGCCCCACTTTTATTCATAACATCCTATCACCGAAATGAGAAGTTGCTTGGACATGCATTAAAAAATTTGAATAAAGGAATACACTCAAACACACGATTAGAGACAATTTTATGTCACGAACGGGCATTTTTTTAAAACTACTATGAAACTTCTTCATAACTTAAACGAAAATGTTTCGTACGTTTTGTGAAGAAATTTTAAAGCAGAATGCTTCGCAAAATAATTTCGTAAAAAACTTCTCCACAAAAAATCGTTAAAAGTACGAACCTTTTACGAAAAAAAGTTAATATAGGATATTTTGCAGATATTTCGTGATGGTCGGTTTAGACACCGAAAGAATTATCTTCGCTAATTTTACGAAGAATTCTTCATTAACTATTCTTCGTAAATTCTTCTTAAAAACAACGAAATTTTCGTTGATTTTCGTAAATTTTATTAAAAAAAAAAATTTTACGTACATAAGGTGGGTATTAATTTCGAGTTTAGCCGCTAAAATCGTCATTTTTTCACGATTACTTTTCTTTAATAATCCATTTTTAGGAATACAAAGTTTGTGAAAATTTTTTTGGGCTATTCCCCATCAAGTTATAATAAAGTTTGCAACAAATATGTATAATTTTATGCCTTTTTTACTGATTTAGTTTTCACTTTAGCGGCTAAACTCGAACTTAATACCCACCTTATGTACGTAAAATTTTTTTTTTATAAAATTTACGAAAATCAACGAAAATTTTGTTGTTTTTAAGAAGAATTTACGAAGAATAGTTAATGAAGAATTCTTCGTAAAATTAGCGAAGATAATTCTTTCGGTGTCTAAACCGACCATCACGATTTTACTTCCTGGGCCTCATGGAGGAACACATTTTATACAGTTACCTTGAATATTGTCTTCTAATTACCTTGCAAAAATTGGTTTATATCGATACATAATTATATACACTTCTATATAAACCGATCAAGAATTGAAGTGACTTATATGGGTATTTGTCTCCATTTTTTATATAACAAAAACTCCATATCGACCAATACACAATTTAGTAGAAACATTTAAAAAGGCCTGCCATCCATCGCCAACGGTTACCACAACCCAAGTAATTCGATTGTGGATGACGGCCTTTAGTGGAACTTTGTGTGCAAATCTCGGCCGTATATACTTAATTATACTTTATTTTATTTATTCAGTTTTTTAATATTTAATAAATAAATTCACTTGCTACTTTGACTTAGGAGTAAGAATAGCTTGACCAAAATTAAAAAAGCAATGAAATGAGGAAAAATTACCCAAATATCTATTCAAAACGGAAGCTCACATAATAAACACTGAACCATGATCATTCTTATCTTTATTACATTTCTGCTTCTGTTAGAAATTCTCTTGAAATTGGGAACTTTTTTTGAAAATTGCGTGGGTTAACTTAATGCTTCGTTGGCAATTTAACAAAAGACACCCAGTTGAAATGTTGAAAATAAAATTTGTCATATTTTGAAAGGTTATTTTGTTTTCATTATTTGAAATAGCATTAATTATGGCAAAGGTAATGTTTTGTGAATGAGCTCTAATCTATTCTATGGGATATCGCTTGGTTCAGTGCATATCATTTGAATTAAATTACTCTCATAGGGAAAAGATAACCGAGTTTCTTTGACCAAAGCAAATTTAATTTCCTATGCGTGAAGGCGTCAAACTGTGTTCCTGTATACGCAAAACAATAGAAATTCATTAAAATGTTCACACATTCAATGGTCCCAAAACATTGTACAGTAAGTAAAACACACCCTTGCAGGGAAAACTGAATAAATGGTATTGGCGGTTCATTGTCATCGATGATAAACTGAAATTATTTTTTTTTTCAAAATTTCATGACTGAATCTCCGAATTTATCAGAGGATATAATAAACAAAGAAAAGTTTTGGATCATTTATCTTCAACAATTGATAGACATTAAACTAAATGGAATGAAAAATCTCATCTGTTTGTAGTACTTCGTAATGTTTGTATGAAATTTGTTGTCATCTAACAATGCCTGTCCGTCCATATGTTAAGGTCAACATCTGCCAGAAGTGCATAGCCAGTTCACCTTTAAGCAATGTTCATTTCATATATGCATTATTGTGATAATATATGTATAACAGGTATATACGACAGTTGGGAACCACCGTGGTGCTGGTTAGCATGCCCGCCTTGCATACACAAAGTCGTGGGTTCGATTCCTGCTTCGACCGAACACCAAAAAGTTTTCCAGCGATGGATTATCCCACCTCAGTAGTGCTGGTGACATTTCTGAGGGTTTCAAAGCTTCTCTAAGTGGTTTCACTGCAATGTGGAACGCTGTTCGGACTCGGCTATAAAAAGGAGGTCCCTTGTCATTGAGCCTAACATGGAATCGGGCAGTACTCAGTGATAAGAGAGAAGTTCACCAATGTGGTATCACAATGGACTGAATAGTCTAAGTGAGCCTGATACCTAACCTAACCATATACGACAGTAAGTTTTGCCGGGTCGAATCTAGTCCCATATATACCTTTCGCTCGATTTATACACATATGACCATAAAGGCCGAACTTTTTTCCGTCTATACCAAAACATGAGTCAACAAACACCAAATAGGTGTGTGGTCCGAAAATACCTCTAAATTTCTAATTTAAGGAAAAGGCGAAAATGAAAACAAAAACTATCTCAAATCGGGGAGTCCATTTGGGATATGTTGGCTTTATAAAAACCTGGACCGATGTCCATCATCGAACTTGGCCTACCTGCACGGACGAAAAAGACTGTTTTTCATATGTTTGGGTGTACAAATTATATGTTTGGAACTCAAATTTTTTAACACAATATTTTTAAGTGCAAGCATATAATATTCACACACTAGGATAACATGTTTGGGACATATATGTTAATATGTTAAAACATAATATATTTGGGACATAAAAAATTTGTAAATATAATATGCTTAGCTGCAAACATATATTAATTTGGAAATAGCCTATAAACATATATGTGTTTAGAAAGAGAGACCTAGAGAGTATGCTGCAAGTAAAATAATGGATGTAACCAATTGGCACCTCAAAAATATATCCACACAAAGAAAATTTCATTAAAATTTTTTACTACCCTACGGTGAAACATAATATGTTTGAACAATACAAACAATATTGTGTTTGGACCAATCCTGAAAATATATATGCTAGAAGCAAAATGTGTTTGGAGTATATGTACAGAAGCGATTTTTTCTAGGGTGTGATGGCGCAATAATGATGGCGCAATAATTGATTACAACAATAGACTCACATATCGTCTTCGAATTTCCCCTGATCATTATTCAATAATGAAGCTACACTGAAATAACAGTGAATCCACCATGAAGAAAAATTTTGGTTAATTTTTGACAATTTATGGCGATTTCGATTGAGACAAACGGTGCAACATTATCTAAATTGATTGTAAAATATGAAATACACTGTCATAGCTTTTGCCTCATGTATCGCTTACAATATTATGAATTAACAATAACGTTGGAATGATACTATCATTTGGGCGAAAATACAATGAGGAAAAAAATAGTGTAACACCAAGGCAACATATTTTTTGCGAAACGAAAACGCCCTTAAATTACTTTTAGAAAATTTTAACTAAACAGTATTACAAACGTTGACATTTCGGTGATAAAGGGTGATACGGTCAAAATTTGGTCAAGGGAAAACGCATGTAAATCGGTGAAATCGTTTATTTAAAAAATCAAATTAAATTTCTTTTTCAAGTTCAATTAGTATAAAATTCAGGAAAAATATTCAGTTAGGCTTTCGCTTTTCCAAATCCGTATTGTCGCTTGTCACGCTTAACACCTGCCATCAGATTTTGTACAGCCACCTTGTCCACCTTCTTCGCCGCAGAAAGCCAGTTTGCCTTGAACTGCTGCTCGTCCTTAGCAGTTTTTTTGGTCTTCTTTAGGTTCCGCTTGACAATAGCCCAGTATTTCTCAATTGGGCGGAGCTCTGGCGTGTTGGGAGGATTCTCGTCCTTGGGAACCACCTGCACGTTGTTGGCGGCGTACCACTCTATGGCCTTTTTATCGTAATGGCAAGATGCCAAATCCGGCCAAAACAGTACGGAACAACCGTGTTTCTTCAGGAAAGGCAGCAGACGTTTATTCAAACACTCTTTCACGTAAATTTCTTGGTTGACAGTCCCGGAAACTATGAAAATGCTACTTTTCAAGCCACAGGTACAGATGGCTTGCCAAACCAGATATTTCTTTGCGAACTTTGACAGTTTTATGTGCTTGAAAATATCTGCTACCTTTCCCCTTCTTTTGCCGTATAAAACTCCTGTCCCGGAAGCGGCTTGTAGTCGGCTTTGACGTAGGTTTCGTCGTCCATTACCACGCAGTCAAACTTCGTCAGCATCGTCGTGTACAGCCTCCGGGATCGCGCTTTGGCCGTCGTATTTTGTTTATCATCGCGATTTGGAGTCACTACGTTCTTGTAAGTCGATAGTCCGGCTCGTTTTTTTGGCTCGATGCACGGTTGTAGACGATACACCCAGCTTATTTGCGGCATCTCGGAGAGAGAGGTTAGGGTTTCGCTTGAAACTACCGGCAACTCTCTTTGCCGTTTCAGCGGCTTCCGGTTTTCGATTTCCCCCCGATGCAGACTTCCTGGTTGTCGACAAACGTTCCCCAAACACTTTAATTACATTTGTAACGGTTGATTTGGCAACTTTTAGCGATTTTGCCAGCTTTGCGTGCGAGTATCTCGGATTTTCGCGATGGGCGAGCAAAATTTTAATACGCTGCTCTTCTTGCTTGGACGGCATTTTGACAACTGGAGAGTGAATTCCAAAATCAAAATAGGAGAAACATTCTACACACACACACCTTCAAAATGAGGGGTGTTTGACCCTATCACCCTTTATCACAAAAATAATATTTTTTTTTTCGACAAATTCAAGAAACTTTATTAGACATAAATATTTTTTTTTTCACTTGTTAAAGAATATTTAGTAGTTTGAAGGAAAAAATTCGTGTTCAAAATTGCTAAAATGTCTTTAGTGCCACACGAAGTTTATGTTGGGCACATTTGTAGTAAAATTTACAAATCTAAAGAAATACTCGTAATGAACTATTTTGTGATAAGTACGAATTTAGTCAATATTTTTGATTAATTTGTATATGCCTTTTATACCCTCCACCATAGGATGGGGATATATTGACTTTGTCATTCCGTTTGTAACACATCGAAATATTGCTCTAAGACCCCATAAAGTATATATATTCTGGGTCGTGGTGAAATTCTGAGTCGATCTGAGCATATCCGTTCGTCCGTCTGTTGAAATCAAGCTAACTTCCGAACGAAACAAGCTATCGAATTGAAACTTGGCACAAGTAGTTGTTATTGATGTAGGTCGGATGGTATTGCAAATGGGCCATATCGGTTCACTTTTACGTATAGCCCCCATATAAACGGACCCCCAAATTTGGCTTGCAGACCCTCTAAGAGAAGCAAATTTCATCCGATCCGGCTGCAATTTGGTACATAGTGTTAGTATATGGTCTCTAACAACCATGCAAAAATTGGTCCACATCGGTCCATAATTATGTATAGCCCCCATATAAACCGATCCCCCGATTTGACCTCCGGAGCCCCTTGGAATAGGAAAATTCATCCGATTCGGTTGAATTTTGGTACGTGATGTTAGTATATGGTATCCAACAACCATACAGGAATTGGTTCATATCAGTTCTTGTTTCTTTCCAAAGATATTCTCTATTGTAACTACACTCAAAAAAAGCGAAACCTCTCTTTCACTGAAACCAATATAACTTTATTTTAGTCCATGGAATTATTACCTTTGGAGAAAGTTTGCTTTACTCAAATAAGATTTTTCGCATGTTAGCTAAATGAACTAAAAAACGGGAAATGAATCATAAAGTTCTACTAAATTCGTATTACTTCGTTTAAAAAAAGAGTAAAAATAAGTAAAATGGTATTAATGATTTAAAATTTGTCGAAATAAAAACTAAACCCTTTTTTAAAATTTTTTTATATATTTGTGGTCAATCCTTTCAGACAAACATTAGAATCCATAAAAACTCACAATACAGTACAAAAGTATTTATTTTTTAAAATATCACAAAATTATTTAATTCACATCCAAAACACTGAATTCCTATCAAAAAATATTTACGTGATATTAAAGATTAAGCAACCTAAATTTTACGATGCGCAATTTACACACTACTCGCATTAAGGACAAGTTTCTTTTAATAAAGATATTTTAATTAAAAGAAAGTTTATAATCTTTGCTTCAAAAATTTTTTTCACTAAATTTTTTTTCACCTTAAAGTAAAGAAACACATTTTTGACTTAAAGAAATCGTCCTTAAATGAATTGAAATATTGAATCTTTAGTTTTAAGACAAAAACGCTTCAAATATAGGCTGAGACTTATTTTGAGGATTTAGCATTTTTGGTTTAAAGTTTTTTGGAATTAAGAAAATATTTTTTACTTCGAAGAATCCGTCATAATTTGGATTTTTACACTGACCGGAAAAATAGAATGAAAATTCGATAAATGAGATCTGTATCCTAATTTTAATTTTATAGATTCTAGATTATAAAGCCAGATAGGTCGCAAAAAAAATTCCTTATTTGAAAGAACCCACATCTTTGGAATCAATACCAAAATCCTTAACGGAAGGTCAAAATCTTTGGATTCAAGTAAATATTTTTTTTTAGGAGCAATGGCTGCTTGAAATCATGGACATCCGTCCTATGACAAACCCTAGTTATATTCATCGCTTCTGCTTCAATTTTGCACCACTACCGGATCCAAAACGAAAGTTTTCACTTCTGTTCTGGCGTCGCTGTTTTGGTGGGAGATTGTGTAGTCTAAGAGAGTCTGAAACAATATACATCCACTATACCTAAACTTATTTAACAAATCATTGTAATAAAAATATTTTTTATTAAATTCATTTAAAACTTTTAGTATTTTTATACCCAAAACCACATAGTGGTCAGGGTATAATAAGTTTGATCGGCCAAAAAATGTGCCTACCAGAAATATTGATTTTAGACCCCATAAAATATATACCGATCGACTCAGAATCACCTCCTGAGTCGATCTAGCGCTTGGTGTCCGTCCGTCCGTCCGTCTGTCCATGTATTTGTTGTTCACAGGATTCCGGTCGCAATTATTAACCGATTTTGATGAATTTTGGTACAGGGAGCTTTTGGACACAAGGACGAACGCTATTGAATTTGGAAGAAATCGGATCAAATTTAGATATAGCTCCCATATATATGTATCGCCCGATTTCGACAAATGGGGTCACGTTGCGCTTTTTTTCAAACGGATCGTCACCAAATTTGGCAAAAGGTACTCTTTTCCATCGTCCTTCAAGTCTGCAAAATTTCATCTAAATCGGTTCAGATTTAGATATAGCTCTCATATATATGTATCGCCCGATTTTCCCAAATTTGGGCACAAAACCTTTATTTATCAACCGATCTTACTCAAAGTTGGCTAAATATAATCTTCTATAGCACTAACTATATGTGCAAAAAATCATCGAAATCGGTTCAGATTTAGCTATATCTCCCATATATATGTACCGCCCGATTTTTCTAAATTTAGCCATAAAACCCCTATTTATCAACCGATCTTACTCAAATTTGGCTAAATGTAGTCTTCTATAGCACTAACTATACGTGCAAAAAATCATCGAAATCGGTTCAGAATTAGATATAGCTCCCATATATATGTGTAGCCCGATTTTCCCAAATTTGGCCATAGAACCCTTATTTATTAACCAATCTTACTTAAAGTTGGCTAGATCCAGTCCTCTATAGTACTAACTATATGTGCAAAATTTCATCGAAATCGGTTCAGATGTAGCTCCCATATATGTATCACCCGATTTTGAAAAATTCGACCTTAATAACCCTATGTTTGACCATACAGGCCTCAATTCTTAGCTGATCGTACTCAAATCTTGCACAAGGTAACCTTTTGTGGTATTAATCAAACCCGCAAAACATTATGCAAATTGGTTCAGATTTAGATATAGCTTCCATATATATGCATCGCTCGATTTTCCCAAATTTGGCCATAGTACTCTTATTTACTAACCAATGTTACTCAAATTTCAAATTTTGATGTACTAGCCGATCGTACTTATACGTACTTGTAGCTCTTATATAAGAATATTGCTCGATTTTTACAAATTTGTATTTATTACCCACACTAATTTAACGATTTTCTCTTTTTTAATAATGGGCTCAATATTAGTGGCATACTAACTCCGTAGGTGCAATATCAACACAGCCAGTGTTGCTAGAAGTAGGGGAAATTCCCTATATGTAGGGTTTTTCTAATATTAAGCGTCTTGTTGGGACGTAGGGCCACAATGTAGGACATTTTCACTCAACGCAATTTGTAATAATTTAACATTTTGGTGGCTCTAGAGGAGGAAATTAGAAGCCGGCAAGGCTTGATCTTTAACAATGTGTGGTAAACTTTATTCCTGTAGAAAATTTTGTCAACATTTTATTTCTATAGAACATTTTGTCAAAATTGTATTTCTATAGAAATTTTTTTCAAAATATTATTTCTATAAAAAATTTTCTCAAAATTTTATTTCTGCGGAATTTTTTCTCAAAATTTTATTTCTATAGAATTTATTGTCAAAATTTTATTTCTATAGAAAAATTTCTCACAAAAATTTGTTTATAAAACTTTTTCCCAAAATTTAATTTTTAGAGATTTAACAAAAAAGATTACTAATTTGGGTAGAATTCTACCAACTGTGGCAACCGTGGTGGTAATACAAATGTATATTCTAAGTTAAATACGTTGCATATTCATGTGTTAAGATAATAAAGTTCTTAGAACCATTTTTGTTTTGTAAAATTTTTTAAATTTAACGAAAAATATAGTAGGGAATATTGTTTGGAAATGTATAGGAAAGTAGGGAACTTTTTTTGTCCTTGTAGGGTAAACCGAACATTTTCCCTGGCAACATTGACTATGAGCTATAGTCAGATTGACACAAAGCACCCATAAACATGTACCCCCACAAATGCGTATGATTACTAATTCTATAATGGTGGTTTAGGGTATGATATAGTCGGCGCCGCCCGACTTTCTACTTTACTTACTTGTTTGTTTTTGCTTTCTTCAAATTCTGTACAGAACTTTTTGAAAATTATCACTCTTTGTTGTAAACATTTCCATTCAACCTCTCCACCAGCATGATGAATTTAAGCGTCAGTGAAAAAGTGTCTTTAGTTGTCTACGCACTTTTTTAACGCAACAATGGAAGCGAAATAATTTTCAAGTTTAACTATACACCAATATGCTGTTGATAAAATCGCATCCATCTACAAGTATGTATGATTTTTCAACTAGGCGAAGATTTAATACAGTGTTTCAAAGCAGATAAAAAGTTAATACGACTGTGATGAAGATGGCCATATGATGAATTACAGACATGTCATGAAAGAAGAGACTAAGACAAATTTTAAGAAAATTTGTTAAGAAATTTGGCTAATATTTCGAAATCAGTGTACACTGAAAAAAAAGCATGCTCGGTTTCAAAGATTTTACTTTAAAAATGTTGGTACACTGAAAAAACAGTGAACCCACAGGGAAGAAAACCTTCGGTTAATTTTAGAAAATTTTGAATATTTGTTGAAAATTTTAACTAAACAGTATTACAAACGTTGGCATCACGCCGATGTCATAAAAATAAGTAAATATTTTTCGACAAATTGAAGAAATTTTATTGGACATAACTAAGTTTTTTTCAGTTTTTAAAGAAAATTTTGTAGTTGGAAGGAAAAACTTGGAGTTCAAAATTGCAAGAATGTCTTTAGTGACATACGAAGTTCATGATGGACGCATTTTTGGTAAAATTTACAAATTTAAAGAAATTCTGAACTATTTTGTGGAAGACACGAATTTAGTTAATCTTTATGCTTCATTTGAGTATATTTTTTTACTCGCTTTTAGTTAATTTAACTAAAGTACCCAAAAATTATTAGAGTAAAGCAAACTTTCTCCACACATAATAATTCCATGAACTAAAATAAAGTTAAATTGGCTTTAGTGAAATAGAGAGTTTACTTTTTTTGAGTGTAGTGATTCTGAGCCACAGAAGAATACAAATAAGGATACAAACAATAAGATAAGGATAACACACAATTTTCTTTTAAATTTGGGTTTTGTGTACTTGCTTCTAGGAAGCAAATTTTAATTTTTCGTTTTTCAGCTTGTTTTCTTCATATGCTACAAAAGTCCTTTAAAAACGAGTTAACGACAACTTTGTTTTCCAAATTCAGACTCAACTTCCAGTAGAAATTATGCTACGATTCAAGTAAAAAACGTCTTTAAAATAAAGTGTTGAAAAACATGTCCTATATTTGAACGATTTTTTGCTTGGTAGTCAAGATGCAAAAAGAAAACAAATTTAAAGACAATTTCATTAAATTTAAAGAATTTTTCTGAATTGTAAAAGTCAAGTTGACCTTAGCCCAAATTTTTTTTCTTTCATGTTATGACACGCATTTTTAAGTCTTTTGGACAACTTTATATTAGAGAAATGTGTCTTCTATGCTAAGCGAAATTTGCATTCGTATTTTAAAGACATGAAATCTTTGACCTCAAGACAATATTTTTTTCAGTGCATTAAAACTTTGGACTTTCACTTATTTTCCGTCTTCGTTTTTAAATAGCTTATGCCAGAGTTGCGAAATTTTGTAAAGGTTCTGGACAATTGAGTATTGTTTTGTACCTCACGGCTGGGTTGTCTAGTACTAAACGAAACCAAGCCTACTGCTATTGAGTAAGGAACATCCAAATGGTGAATTTGCATTACTGTGCCATATATACATTCACCGATCAACGCATTATGATACGGAAAACGGTGTCGGTGTGACAGTTGTTGATGAATTGCTGGAAAACTTCATGGTTTGCACGCCACTTACTTTGTTCCCCATTTACTGGCCAAAAGTAAAAAAGGGAATGATCTGAAGTTATTCGAACATTCCCATGCTTAAAACTCAGAATTCATAAAGCCAAGTGTTGCCAGTGACGAATTGATGACGCCAGTTAATTTCACAAACACTCATCCAGTGGATATGTGGTAAATGAAGGAGTACCGAATGGGAAAACCCAACCTGGAATTCAATAGTTCCGTATTATTTTGCCATCCATCCTATTGGAGTGCGTGCTGTTCAGGTGTGTAGGAATGTTGGTTGATGGGTAAGAATGTATGCAAGTGTCTCTTTGTGTGTATATACAACTGTCAAAATGACAGCTTACCTTCGTAAGTCTTTGTACATTTCGGACTATGGCTAGTAGTAATGGTTCATACCGTACGCATTCCAACCCTGTTTTTGAGCAATCCATTTATCTTTGCCCCATCACAAGTGTTGCCAAGTGTTGCATCGGCCACTCGCAACCAACAACCACGCCAAAAGTGTGATGTGACTCCTTCGCCTTTGACACAGTCATTCGGTCATTTACCCTACATCCGTAAACCATAATGAATTAGAAAAGTGTGTTGAGGTGATCAATCTTTCGGAGATGGCAGACATGTCTTCACTGCAACTTTCGTTTTGCGTGGAAACATTTCATAATTGTTTGTGTGAGGAGGGGTGCAGTCGTCACACCAATCAATAATTTGGAGAAGTTTTCTTCTTCTTTTGCCACGATTTGACTGCGCCGCCACTAACAACAAGTGCTTTTTCTTTGTTTGGCATAATGTATTAATTTTCCATCAAAAGTGGATAGATGTATTAATGGCCGTGAAAAATTTGCGTCGAGTTTAAACGGTGAAATGTCATTGGTATTATTTCAGCACTCATTAATATCCTGGAGAATGTTAAAAACAAATTAGAGGGACCGACCCTCTAATTAGAGGGACCGACCCTCTACTTAGAGGGACCGACCCTCTAATTTGTAATGCCCGCCTTGCATACAAAGAGTCGTGGTTTCCCTACTTCGACCGAACACCAAGAGGGTTTTTCAGCGGTAATACTGGTAATATTTCTGAGTGTTTCAAAGCTGTAACGCCATTCGGCCTCGGCTAGAAAAAGGACGTCCCTTGGACAATTAAATGTCGCGAAAAAAGAATAGAAAATCAACAAGAAAGTAAAAAAGATAACGAAAATAAAATTGAAAATTTCACAACCGCGGGGATTTGATCCTGTGCCTATTGGCTTTTTAACTTCCTACACATATGAAAAAGCCTGTTTTTCATATGTTTCGGTGTACAAATTATATGTTGGGAACTAAAATTTTTAGCACATTATTTTTAGGCGCAAGTATATAATTTTCCTAAATTAGCATAACATGTTTGTGGCATATGTGTTAATATGTTAGAACATATTATGGTTGGGACATAACATTTGTTTTAAATTAGAAATTGCCTATAAACATATAAGTGTTTAGAAAGAGTGGCCGAGAGAGCATGCTGCAAGTAAAAAATGGAAGTAACCGACTGGCGCCTTAAAAATATATACACACAAAGAAAATTTCATTAATTTTTTTTCTACCAGTGTATGCCTCATATGTAATATGTTTAAAAAATACGAATAGTATTTTGTTTGTATTGTTTAAACATATATGCTTGTAACCAGGGCTGTGGATTCGAGCCAATTTTGCTCGACTCCGACTCCAGCATTTTTCATCAGCTCGACTCCGACTCCGGAGTCGACTCCGGGCAATATAACTAAATCTCATTTTAATACCACTAATTTGTAGTTCTATTGTGGGGGTACCGTAAGTGGATCGATATAAAGTATCTTATTTATTTATGTGTGCAAAAAAGGTCTTAATTTCACATTAGATGCCAATTGAACTCTATATTTCAAATTTAGGGCAATGTTTAATAAATAAAATAATGGTATAAATACCAATCATAATATGAGAAGATACTAACAGTATATGTATTTGTGAACCAAAATTATTGATACTATCTCAAATCCTTTAAATTTGTTGCGAGCTATATAAAGGTTTACATTCCCATATGCATGAATTTGAATCTGAATCGATTTAGACAAAATTGTATATACATCCACAAAATCTATGTACTTAAAATTTAAATCTGCAAAATTTTAATTTTTGCAAAATTTTATTTCTATATAAACAGAAACAAAATTTTGATTAAATTTTCTATAGAAATAAAATTTTGGCAAAATTTTCTATAGAAATCAAATTTTGACCAAATATATAGAAATAAAATTTTTATAGAAAAAAAATTTTGAATATAATTTTTATAGAAATAAAATTTGACAATTTTTTTTATAGAAATAAAAGTTTGAAAAAATTATCAATAGATATACAATTAAAAAAAAATGTGTAGCAAACAAAATTTTGCAAAATTTTTTATAGAAATAAAATTTTGCAAAATATTCTATAGAAACAAAATTTTGACTAAATTTTCTATAGAAATAAAATTTTTACTAAATTTTATATAGAAAAAAATATTTCTATAATAATAACATTTTGAATACATTTTTTATAGCAGTGGGTACCAGTGAGCATCAGTAAAAAAAAATTTTGAGAAAATTTTGCTGTAGAAATAAAATTTGACAATTTTTTCTTATAGAAATAACATTTTGAAAAATAATCAATAAAAATACAATTTTAGAAAAAATTTTGTGTATTTTTCTATAGAAACAAAATTTTGACAAAATTTTCAATAGAAGTAAAATTTTGACCAAATTTTCTAATAAAACAAGTATATACAGCAGTAAGTTCGGCCGGGCCGAATCTTAAATACCCACCACCATGAACCAAATATTAGGATTTCCTTTGAAATTTCAGGAGGGCTTGAGGACTTGAGGACACTTCCCGAAGATACATTTAAAGATTTCACCTATGAGGACTATATCAGATTCTGGATTTATAAGAACCATTTTTGTTTGAGTTTTAGAGGAATCATTAACATCTCTTGTAAGTGTGCAAGAAAATTATAAAATAACGTCTTGATTTGAAATTTTAAATCTGTAGATTTTCACCCGAAAAATAAAATCTGAAAATTTTACATTGAGTTTCAAGCAATTTTCATGATCAGTGCGCCTTCTATACTCACAAGAAGTGAAATTGGTCTATATGGAGGCATTACCAAATGGACCGATAAAAACTTAATCCGATACACGTTTTTGTGAGCCTTAAATACGAGAATATTTACAATTTCAGGCAAATCGGATAAAAACTACGGTTTCTAGAAACCTAAGGAGTTAAATCGGGAAATCGTTCGTATGGGGGCTATACTAAAATACCGACCGATACTAACCGTTTTCGGCACACCTCTTTATGGCCCAAAAATACCTATAGATTTCCAATTTCAGGCAAATTGGATAAAAACTACGGTTTCTATAAGCCCAAGAAGTAAAATCGGGAGGTCGGTTTATATGGGGGCTATACCAAAACATGGGCCGACACTCACCATTTTTGGCACACCTCTTCAAGGTCCCAAAATACCTCTAGATTTTCAATTTCGCGCAAATTGGATGAAAACTACGGTTTCTATAAGCGAAAGACCCCAAATCGGGAGGTCGGTTTATATGGGGGCTATACCAAAACATGGACCGACACTCACCATTTTTGGCACACCTCTTCAAGGTCCCAAAATATCTCTAGGTTTTCAATTTCGCGCAAATTGGATGAAAACTACGGTTTCTATAAGCGAAAGACCCCAAATCGGGAGGTCGGTTTATATGGGGGCTATACCAAAACATGGCCCGATATAGCCCATCTTCGAACTTGACCTGCGCGCAGACAAAAGACGATTCTGTGCCAAATTTCAGGACGATAGCTCCATTATTGAATGCTGTAGCGTGATTACAACAGACAGCCAGACAGACAGACAGACGGGCATGCTTATATCGTCTTAGAATTTCTCCCTGATCAAGAATATATATACTTTATATAGTCGGAAATCGATATTTCGATGCGTTACAAACGGAATGACAAACTTATTATACCCCGTCACCATTCTATGGTGGTGGGTATAAAAAAAATGTATTACTATAAAATTGTGGCAAAATTTTCTATAGAAATAAAATTTTGACTTAAATTTTTATAGAAATAAAATTATCAATAGAAATAAAATTTTGAAAAAAAAAATTTTGTGTAACAAACAAAATCTTGCAAAATTTTCTATAGAAATAAAATTTTGCAAAATTTTCTATCGAAATAAAATTTTGCAAAATATTCTATAGAAATAAAATTTTGACTAAATTTTCTATAGAAAAAAAATATTTCTATAGTAATAAAATTTTAAATACAAAAAAAAAAAATTGACAAAATTTGCTATAGAAATAAAATTTTGACAAAACTTTTTATAGAAATAACATTTTGACATAATTTTCTATAAGAAACAAAAGAATTTTCTGTCAATATTCCACATATGTATATGGAGAAATAAAATTTTGAAAAAATTGTCAATAAAAATACAATTTTAGGAAAATTTTTGTGTAGTAAATAAAATTCTGCAAACTATTCTACAGAAACAAAATTTTGACTAAATTTTCTATAGAAACTAAATATTGGCAACATTTTCTATAGAAATAAAATTTTGACCAAATTTTCTAATAAAAAAATATATTACTATAAAATTTTTGCAAAATTTTCTATAGAAATAAAATTTTGAAAAAAATTTTGTGTAACAAACAAAATTTTTTATTTCTATAGAAAATTTTGCAAAATATTCTATAGAAACAAAATGTTGACTAAATTTTCTATAGAAAAAAATATTTCTATAGTAATAAAATTGTAAATAAATTTTTTATAGAAATAAAATGTTGACAAAATTTGCTAGAAATAAAATTTTGACAAAATTTTCTATAAGAAACAAAAGAAATTTCTGTCAATATTCCACATACGTATATAGCCTTAAAATAAAATCCAGTCCATCTGCTAGTCTAACATTCTAGGAAACATAAAAAGATAGCGGTAGTTGGAAGTTGATTTTCATTTACAATTATGCTGTACTTTGATCGAATGACGACTCCGACTCCAGCAAAATCTTCAGACTCCGACTCCAAGACCCCGACTCCGACTCCGGCTCCACAGCCTGCTTGTAACAGAATGTGTTTGGGAGTATATGTTACAGAAGCAATTTTTTTGAGGGTGTTTGAAAAGCCCATACAAATTTCATTGGAGATGATCCAAGTGTGCATTACTTCCGGATCACAAGTGGTGGATCCGAACTACTTCTTTGGAAGCTCTTTTTGCTGGGTTATGTTAAAAACAGAGTAAGAATTAATAAAATGTTACAAATTATTAAAATTTTGTAAAAAAAATGCTAAATCCATTCTAGAAAAATTGGGAATTTTTGAAAATATTTGATGTTAAAAGTTTCAGACATCATACAAAAATCACATCCAAAACACTGAATTCGGATCACACCGTAAGAAGTGATGCAAAGTCAGTGCAACTGCTGTTGAAATGGTGGACATTCGTCTTATGACAAGCCCATGTTAAATTTATCGCTTCTGCACCAATTTTACACCACTTCAGGATCCAAAAAAGGCATTTTCGCTACTTTTTTGCTGGGATGCTTACGATGCAAATTATAGCATCTTAAAGTAGGACGTAGTCAACAAAATGACGAAAGATGGCGTTATTATAAGGATGACTTTCCAGGGTTAATAATAGAATAATAATATCGCTTTTAAGAGCCTACACATTAAATACCATCAGCTGCTTTTCATCACTCTGAAGCATCATCTATGAAAATGTGTTTTAGTTCAATTTTACTATCCCATGAGATTTATATACTCAAATTTAAAAAGTTTATATTATTTTTGGTTATTGAAATATTTTTAGGGAAGCCCGATAAAAAAGTTTTGTTAACAATTTTTTTTTTAAATGACGTCGACTAAATTATTTTTAAAAACACATCCCACAATCCAGATAAATTACAGAACTAAAGGTTCAACAAACCGTTAAGCTATTATGAACGGAGCCACCGTGGTGCAATGGTTAGCATGCCTGCCTTGCCTGCACAAGGTCGTGGGTTCGATTCCTGCTTCGACCGAACACCAAAAAGATTTTCAGCGGTGGATTATCCCACCTCAGTAATGCTGGTGACATTTCTGAGGGTTTCAAAGCTTCTCTAAGTGGTTTCACTGCAATGTGGAACGCCGTTCGGACTCGGCTATAAAAATGAGGTCCCTTGTCATTGAGCTTAACATGGAATCGGGCAGCACTCAGTGATAAGAGAGAAGTTCACCAATGTGGTATCACAATGGACTGAATAGTCTAAGTGAGCCTGATACATTGTGCTGTCACCTAACCTAACCTAAGCTATTATAAAAACGTTAATAAAAAGTGATTTTTTAACTAACATATTATCATTTAGGCAAACAGCTGAAGACCACATTGAGGCATTTAATCGTGAAATATCGGCCGAACTTTTGGAAAGAGTAAGCCAAAAGTAAACTAAGAGGATGGACCATTTGAAATTCTGAGTCGATCTAGCGATGTCCGTCCGTCTGTTGAAATCACGCTAACTTTCGACCAAAACAAGCTATCCACTTGAAACTTGGCGAAAATAGTTTTTATTAATGTAGGTCGGATGGTGTGGGAAATGGGCCATATTGGACTATATTAGGCATAACCCCCATATAAACCAATCCCCAGATTTGATTTCCGGAACCTCTTGGAGGAGTAAACTTAATCAGATCCGATACGTGATGGTGGAATATGTCCTCTAACAACTACGCGAAAATTGGAGCGTATCGGTCCATAATTATAGATACCACCCATATAAACTAATACCCAGATTTGGCTTACGGGGCCTCTTGGAATAGCAAATTTCATTCGATCCGGCTGAAAGTTTGAACGTGACGTTAGTATTTGCCATCTAACAACCGTGCAACATTTTTTCATATCTTTCATAATTATATATACCTCCCTTATAAATGGAACCGCCAAGATTTAACTTCGGAGGCCTCATGAAGAAACAAATTTGGCCGTTACCCTGAATTTTCATCACTTCTTTAGGTGTGATCCGAATTCAATGTTTCGGATGTAAATTAAAAAAATTCTGTGATATTTTGTCAAATAAATAATTTTTATAATTTTTTATAATTTTTAATGGATTCTAACGCTTGTTGGAAACGTTTGACCTGAAATATTTTTAAAAATTCACAATTTTTTCAGATTGGATTTAGCATTTTTTCGACAAAATTTAAATGATTTGTACCATTTTATGAATTCTTACTCTGTTTTTAACCTATTTGAAGCAAAAAAAGTTAAAATTACCCATTAAAAGTATGAAAAAACCAAGTTATAAAAAATTGAATTAAAAGAACTTCCTAGGTAGTTAAAATAAAGAACATCATTGGGAGTGCATCTTCTGGAAGTGCTTTTAAAGTTGTGCCTTTAGAAGAACTTCCAAATTTTTTTGCTGGGTGGTTCATATTGGTTAATAATTATTTAGAGACTCTTCTATATAAAACGATCAAAAAATAACCCAAGAACATCGTACGCAAGATTCTACCGTTTTTACTTATTCGTTTTTTTTAATGTCCTTCCATTTTGGCATGAACTAAATTTAGTACTACTGACCTAATGTATATAGGTTCGTATAAATACTGTTTCAGTCAATTAATGCAACTAATGATATCCGTCCTGTTAATGGTGTCATGATGGAGTATGTTTGCATCGAGTACTCCCAGTTGAATACAAACTAATCATACATCTTCATATAATGAGAGACACGCAACGGAAATTGAAGAGAACACACACGTTGTGGTACAAGGATGCGCTGGTAATAAGAAAAAATAACATTACCAAAACGAAAATAATCCAAGAAAAAAACCAAAGGCAACGAAAAAAACGAAGAAACAATTGCAGCATCAGTTGTGGAGAAAATGGACATCCACAGCCAAAATGACACCACAAGAACCTTGAAATCAAAGAAGACTGTAAGGCACCCAAATAAAATAATGAAAGCGTAATAAGAGACCCTGAATGCGTGGCAACAGAAGATGTCAAATTAAGTGGACAGATATATACAAGGACATATAAGAACCATGTGCAACTTAAAAAAGAAGAATTTGTGCGTCTCTGTGATTATAGACAAGGACATATGATACTTTTTTTTAGTACATACTTAGTTCCGGTTCAAAACAAAACAAGTATATAAGGCCGTAAGTTCGGCCAGGCCGAATCTTATGTATCCTCCCCGATGGATTGCAAAGAAACTTCTACTAAAGGCTTTAATCCACAATCGAATATCTTGGGTAAAACTTGCCGATGGCAAGGTATCTTAAAACTTCTTAGCATCGTCTTCCACAATGTAATTTTGTCCATATAGGGTATATGTTGACAAAAACGGCAAATTAAATACTTATATAATTCAGTTATTGACCGGTATATACAGGGGAGTCCATAAATAATTATGAACCGATATAAACCAATTTTTGCACGGTAAATAGAGAGCCAGAAGTGAAATATGTGGGGACGGTTTATATGATGGTTATATACAACTATTAACTGATATGGACCAATTTTCACGTGATTAGTAATAAATATTAGTAGTATTATGGTTGTTGGAGGCCATGTACCAACACAACGTAATGAATTTCAATCGAATCGGATGAAAATTTGCTCCACCAAGAGGCTGTGAAAACCTAATCAGGGCATCGGTTTATAATAGGGCTATATATAATTATTAATCGATATGGACCAATTTTTGCATGGTTGGTAAAGACCATATACTAACACGACGAAAAAAATTTGTACGTTATTGTTAAAGGCCATATATTAACACCACCTATCAAATTTTAACCGGATCGGATGAACGTTGCTACTTTAAGAGGTTCCACCAGCAAAGTCTGGGGATCGGTTATATGGGCGCTATACACTGGTAAAAAAAGTTTCGTTAATACGATGAATTTCTACGTTGTATTAACGAAATTCTTCATTAAAAGTCAGCCAACGCAGCATTTCGTTGTTATACAACGTAATTTTACGTTATATTTACGAAACCCTTTATGGAATACATTTCGTAGTATTAACGAATAATTACGTTGCTCTTACGAAGCCTTTTCGTTGTGTTAACGAATATTATTCGTTGTATGAATGAAATTTATTCGTTGTATGGACGCAGGTTTTTCATTGTATAAATGAAAGGCAAACGTTGTATAAATGAACACAAACGTTATATTAATGAAACCCAAACAATTAGTGCATTTGAGTGTATTCATTGGTAGTGATTTGTTTTTGTTTTTGTTAAGATCTTTGAAATATGATTTATATACAGTAGGAAATAATATTTACTGATAAATTAAGTAATTTAATAATCATATATTGCGACTTTCACTTAAGAAAAAAAGCCTCTTATTTCTAAGATCAAAAAATGATAATCGTATCGCCGAGTCCATTTATCCAATTTTTTTGCCACAAAGGTTCATTACGGACGAAACTGCAATGAGCCTGTGCACTCTTCAGCGAAAAGAACGTTAATGTTGTTAATGTTTGCCCATCAGACAAGTTTTCTGTTGAACTTTTTACCGTTTGTTTTTCAAGACGCGCACGCAAACATGTGCTTATTGCCCTGCTAAGATGTGTATGTACAAATTACATAGACGCTACAGACGTATTAGAGAGAGAGTAAGGAAAGGCAGAAATGCCCAAACTCCCATTCGTATTATTAATGAACATTTCATTAATATGACGAAATATAACAATTTAACATTTAATTTTTAACGATCCATATCATGGCCCAGTTGCAATACAATTCGACCTAAATCAATAACAATTACTTGTGCCATGTTTCATGTCGATGGTTCGTTTCGTTCGGAAGTTAGCATGATTTCAACTGACGGACGGTTGGACGTGGATATATCGACTCAGAATTTCGATGTGTTAAAAACGGAATGACAAAGTTAATATACGCCCCATTCTATGGTGGAGGGTATACAAAAATATTTCACTACGATATAAATGCGTTTAATTGTTGAATTTTCTTTATCAAAAATGCGTTTAATTGTTGAATTTTCTTTATCAAAAAGTGTGGCAATTTTTTTTATGCGAGTGTGCCTCCTTTTAAAGGGTGATACGGTCAAAATTTGGTCAATATAAACTTGACGTATTTCTTTCAATTTTGCATTTAAAAAACCTGAACACCCCTCATTTTGAAGGTGTGTGTGTGTGTAGAATGTTGCTCCTATTTTGATTTTGGAATTCACTCTTCAATTGTCAAAATGCCGTCCAAGCAAGAAGAGCAGCGTATCAAAATTTTGCTCGCGCATCGCGAAAATCCGAGCTACTCGCACGCAAAGCTGGCAAAATCGCTAAAAGTTGCCAAATCAACCGTTACAAATGTAATTAAAGTGTTTGGGGAACGTTTGTCGACAGCCAAGAAGTCTGGATCGGGGGGAAATCGAAAACCGGAAGCCGCTGAGACGACAAAGAGTGTTGCCGGTAGTTTCAAGCGAAACCCTAACCTCTCTCTCCGAGATGCCGCAAATAAGCTGGGTGTATCGTCTACAACCGTGCATCGAGCCAAAAAACGAGCCGGGCTATCGACATACAAGAAGGTAGTGACTCCAAATCGCGATGATAAACAAAATACGACGGCCAAAGCGCGATCCCGGAGGCTGTACACGACGATGCTGACGAAGTTTGACTGCGTGGTAATGGACGACGAAACCTACGTCAAAGCCGACTACAAGCAGCTTCCGGGACAGGAGTTTTATACGGCAAAAGGAAGGGGAAAGGTAGCAGATATTTTCAAGCACATAAAACTGTCAAAGTTCGCAAAGAAATGTCTGGTTTGGCAAGCCATCTGTACCTGTGGCTTGAAAAGCAGCATTTTCATAGCTTCCGGGACTGTCAACTAAGAAATTTACGTGAAAGAGTGTTTGAATAAACGTCTGCTGCCTGTCCTGTTTTGGCCGGATTTGGCATCATGCCATTACGGTAAAAAGGCCATGGAGTGGTACGCCTCCAACAACGTGCAGGTGGTTCCCAAGGACAAGAACCCTCCCAACACGCCAGAGCTCCGCCCAATAGAGAAATACTGGGCTATTGTCAAGCGGAACCTAAAGAAGACCAAAAGAACTGCTAAGGACGAGCAGCAGTTCAAGGCAAACTGGCTTTCTGCGGCGAAGAAGGTGGACAAGGTGGCTGTACAAAATCTGATGGCAGGTGTCAAGCGTGAGGCCCGGCAATTCGGATTTGGAAAAGCGAAAGCCTAACTGAATATTTTTCCTGAATTTTATACTAATTGAACTTGAAAAAGAAATTTAATTTGATTTTTTAAATAAACGATTTCACCGATTTACACGCGTTTTCCCTTGACCAAATTTTGACCGTATCACCCTTTATGGCTTGTGACACATTTTGTGCCACTTTTTAGAAATTCTCAACAATGACGGTTCAACTAGTCACAATGTACATTATGCAAAAACCTTGATTGTTTATGGTAGGGTATAATAATTACAATTACACCATGTTATATGCGTACAGTGTGTATGTAACAGTGAAGGTCTATAAAATTATATGAAACTCACTGAAAAATCCTTGTTCTATGTAAACAAAAAAACTTATATATATTCCTGCCAAAAAGATAAGAATTGATGTCTATGTTCCAGCGAAAATAATATTTGGCAATACTAAGAAAAGTTTTTCCCACAGAATGTTTTCGGAATAATGATTCATGGTCATGGCATCATCCTTGATTGTGTATAGTCTGATATGATTGGCGTCAAAGTTACGGAACAAATATTGTTGTTTACCTGTATAACAAAATATATAGGGAATCATAGATTATGACCTAGAAATATTTTTTATATATGAACCCAGCAAGAAAAGAGCTTCCAAAAAGTAGTTTGGATACCCACACCCAGAGAAGGAATATGATCACCTCAACCATGTTTCAAGAGCAAAATGTTATTTTTGAATGGTGACCATGTAACATGTTTGTCGCAAGCATGTTATTTTCTCGGAGATTATGTGTCTGATTTCGGCAAGCATATTATTTTTGGCGAGAAAAGAACATTTTTGCCATAAACATGTTACATGGTCACTACCCAAAAATATCATTTTGCTCTTGAAACATGGTTGAGGTGATCATATTCCTTCTCTGCGTGGAAGTTGAGATGCTGAAGTATGGTAAATTTGGATCATCTCCAATGAATTTTATATGCACGCAGAGAAGGAATATGATCACCTCAAACATGTTTCAAGAGCAAAATGTTATTTTTGTATGGTGACCATGTAACATGTTATTTTCTCGTCAAATATAACCTGCTTGCTGAAATCAAATATATGATTTCCGAGAAAATAACATGGTTGCGAAAACCATGTTACATGGTCACCACCCAAAAATAACATTTTGCTCTTAAAACATGTTTGAAGTGATAATATTCCTTCTCTGGGTGTGGGATTGTCGTACTTCGTTTTTTGATTCATTCATTTGAATGAATAAATTGAAAAACTAAAAAAAAACAAATTTTTTCACTAATTTCACTTTTTATTTTTACCAATATTTTTATTACACTTTTATTTTCTTATTATTTAATTTTTTACAATTTGAAACACTTTTTCGCTCCGACCAAGGATTGAACCTGGGTTTGTTGGAAACATAACATAATGCCTCAGCTACAAACTCCATGTTTGTGATATGATCCTAATGCGACACCAAGGCATCAAAAGAATTTCCATGGAAGTGAAAAAGTGATTAGGCATAGGTTCAAATCCCCTCGGAGTTGAAATATTTAATTTTATTTTTATTATTTTATTTACTTTTTGGTTGATTTTTTATTCTTTTTGCGACATTTTATTTTCCAAAATTTGAATTTTCACTTTAAGCAGACAAATAATGTATAGATAGAGGATCCCGGGATGTTCTTAAAACGAAATGTTTGTGGAATAACTGGAGATAGATCTATATGGAGGCCTTACCTTAGTATGGACCGATACCGCTATATTCGGCATTCGTATGTGTGGATATACCAAAGTATGGACCAATACACGCCATATTCATTCTTATATTTTGTTTTAAAAGTTTTTTTTTCGTTAAATTTGGAACAGGAATCTTTGAAATTTGTGTCAGTACCACGGTTACCACTTTTAAGAAAATTTTACCAAAAATCTACCAACCTTAAAAAAAAAATTATTTTGAAGTTTTTGAACAAATGTTTGTGGTTAGCGAAAACATGTTTTTTCTTCGAATGAAATATTTTACAGTTTTATATTATCATATTATTAACGATTGTAGGCAAAGTTACTACTTATGCAAAACAAGGAAAACTTATACACAATGGATTTTTATACCCCTCCACCATAGGATGGTGGTATATTAACTTTGTCATTCCGTTTGTAACACATCGAAATATTGTTCTAAGTCCCCATAAAGTATATATATATATTCTGTGTCGTGGTGAAATTCTGAATCGATCTAAGTTTGTCCGTCCGTCCGTCTGTTGAAATCACGCTAACATCCGAACGAAACAAGCCATCTACTTGAAACTTGGCACAAGTAGTTGTTATTGATGTAGGTCGTATGGTATTGCAAATGGGCCATATAGGTCCACTTTTACGTATAGCCCCCATATAAACGGGTCTCAGATTTGGTTTGCGGAGCCTCTAATAGAAGCATGTTTCATCTGATCCGGCTGAAATTTGGTACATGGTGTTTGTATATGGTCTCTAACAACCATCCAAAAATTGGTCCACATCGGTCCATAATTATATATAGCCCCCATATAAACCGATCCCCAGATTTGGCTTGCAGAGCCTCAAAGAGAAACAATCTTATCCGATCTTGCTGAAATTTGGTACATGGTGTTGGTATATGGTCTCTAACAAACACACAAAAATTAGCCCACATCGGTTCATAATTATATATAGACCCCACATAAATCGATCCCCAGATTTGGCTTGGGAATCTCAAAGAGAAGCAAATTTCATCCGATCCGGCTGAAATTTCGTACATGGTGTTGGTATATGGTCTCTAAAAACCATGCTAATATTGGTCCACATCGGTCCATAATTATATATAGCCCCCATATAAATTGATCCCCAGATTTGGCTTGCGGAGCCTCTAAGAGAAGCATATTTCATCCGATCCGGTTGGAATTTGGAACATGGTGTTAGTATGGTCTCTAATAACCATGCCAGAATTGGTCCATATCGGTCCATAATTATATGTAGCCCCCATATAAACCGTTCTTTAGATTTCACCTCCGGAGACTGTTGCAGGAGCAAAATTCATCCGATCCGGTTCAAATTTGGAACGTGGTGTTAGTATATAGCCGCTAACAACCATACCAAAATTGGTCCATATCGGTCTATACTTATATATAGCCGATCTCCAATCACACAAAAATTGGTCCATATCGGTTCATAATCATGGTTGCCACTCGAGCCAAAAATAATCTACCAAAATTGTATTTCTATAGAAAATTTTGTCAAACTGAATTATATACGTATTTAATCGATCTTTTTTGATTTAATATATACCACGTATGGACTTACATACAATTTAGAAGACGGTGTTAGGAGGTTTTAAGATACCTTCCCATCGGCAAGCGTTACCGCAACTTAAGTAATTCGATTGTGGATGGTAGTGTTTACAAGAAGATTCTACGTAATCCATGGTGGAGGGTACATAAGCTTCGGCCTGGCCGAACTTACGGCCATATATACTTGTTTTGTGTCAAAAATTTATTTCTGTAGAAAATTTTGTCAAAATGTTATTCCTATAGAAAATCTTGTCAAAATTTTAATCCATAGAGAAAATTTTTTCAAAATGTTATTCCTATAGATAAGTTTTAAGAAAATTTCCATCAAAATTTTATTTATATAGAAAATTTTGGCAAAATGTTATTTCTAAAGAAAATTTTGTCAACATTTTATTTTTATAGAAAATTTTATCAAACATTTATTTGCATAGAAAATTTAGTCAAAATTTTATTTCTATAGAACATTTTGTCAAAATTTTATTTCTATAGAAAAAATTTGTTAAAATTGTATTTCTAAAGAAAATTTTATAAAAATGTTATTCCTTTAGAAAATTTTGTCAAAATTTTATTCCTATAGAAAATGTTGTTAAAACTTTATTTCTGTGGTTAATTTTGTAAATATTTTATTTCCATAAAAAATGTTGTCAAAGCTTTATTTCTAAAAAACAATTTTGTCAAAACTTCATTTCTAAAGAAAAATTTGTCAAAATTTTATTCCTATAAAAAATTTTGTCAACATTTTATTCGTACTGAAAATCTTGTCCACATGTTATGTTATAGAAATTTTTTTCAAAAGTTTATTCTTGTAAAATATTTTGTCAAAATTTTATTCCTATAGAGAATTTTTGTCGTAATTTTATTCTTCTAGAACATTATACCAAATTTTATTTGTATAGAAAATTTTGTTAAAATTTTATTTTTAAAGAAAATTTTTAAAAATATATTAGTCCTATAGAAAATTTTGTCAAAAATTTAGTCTTATAGGAAATTTTGTCAACATTTTTGTCCTATAGAAAATTTTGTCAAAATTTCATTCCTATAGGAAATTTTGTCAATATTTTCTTCCTATAGAAAATTTTGTTAAAATTTTTTCCTATAGAAACCTTTGTCAAAATGTTATTCCTATAGAAGATTTTATCAAAATTTTATTTCTATAGAAAATTTGTTAAAATTTTATTTCGATGGTATATAAAATTATATAGAGATAAATATTTCACAAAATCTACCAAAACGTAAAAAATTCTACCAATCTACCAACCATTGTCCCTACTTCGTATGTGTTTAAAGTAAACTTCTAATATTATAAAGAAAAAAATTTTTGATTTGATGAAATAATCTTTGAATTAACTGGAAAATTGAAGCTTAGGATTAAAGACAAAAAGTTTAAACTATAGACTAAGACTTATTTTGAGTATTTTGCATTTAGTTTTTTTTTTTGTTTTGCATTGCATTGTGTCCTCCCAATCATTTCCAATGAACTGCGATTTTAGACTCGTTTACTTGAAAATGACCATAAATTCTTTGCGTTCACACAACTTTGTATGAAGATCAAATGCCAATGCCAAGCGGCAGACCAAACGACATTCGAAAACATTTTCCGCATTTGTTAAGAGATTTTCATCATCTTAGTCATTCTGACATGGACTTTGATAGAATTCTCGAATGACCGACTGACTGGATGACTGTCCAATCACATGCCATTCACTTTGGTCAAAATAGCAAAGTTAGGCAAATAAACGAAAACCGGAGAAAATAGCCAAGTGGAATTAGCGGCATTGGGATTAAGTGCATAAACCATCAATCCTCGCAGTAGGATCATTTAGAAAACCATGACTAGGTAAATACGAATAAGGGGGGCATCGATTCAAATGCAATTTGGACAGTAGTTTTTCAGTCCATACATGACGATAGTTTTTTTGTTTGTTATTCATACGAGTTTATTTGTGACTACACGGTCGAAAAACACTTTTTTATATGTTTCGTTTTAAAAATTATATGTTTGGAACTCAAAACTGTAGTACGTTATTTTTATGTACAAGCATATGTTGTACATAAAATAGTACACTAAGAGAAAAAAGTACGTTCCATAATCGTGAACGGACGGTGATAAAATGAAACGGAAACGTTCACAAAAAATCAAAACGGAATGTTCGAAATTACGTCCATGGGGCGTTCACGGCATTAGTTTTTCTTTGGGTATGAAAATTCTTAATAATAATCGTAAGGAGTTGTTATACTCCGCCGTTGATGCAATGTGCAAAGGCGGCTGCAAAACGCAGACAACACAGGTTCGAGTTACGGTAGGGGAAAACTTTTTATACCCTAAACCACATAGTGGTCAGGGTATAATAAGTTTGATCGGCCAAAAAATATGCCTACCAGAAATACTGATTTTAGACCCCATAAAATATATACCGATCGACTCAGAATCACCTCCTGAGTCGATCTAGCGCTTGGTGTCCGTCCGTCCGTCTGCCCATGTATTTGTTGTTCACAGGATTCCGGTCGCAATTATTAACCGATTTTGATGAAATTTGGTACAGAGAGTTTTTTGGGCACAAGGACGAACGTTATTGAATTTGGAAGAAATCGGATCAAATTTAGATATAGCTCCCATATATATGTATCGCCCGATATCGACAAATGGGATCACGTTGCGCGTTTTTTCAAACGGATCGTTACCAAATTTGGCAAAAGGTAATCTTTTCCATCGCCCTTCAAGTCTGCAAAATTTCATCCAAATCGGTTCAGATTTAGATATAACTCTCATATATATGTATCGCCCGATTTTCCCAAATTTGGCCATAAAACCTTTATTTATCAACAGATCTTACTCAAAGTTGGCTAAATATAATCTTCTATAGCACTAACTATATGTGCAAAAAAATCATCGAAATCGGTTCAAATTTAGCTATAGCTCCCATATATATGTACCGCCCGATTTTTCTAAATTTGGCCACAAACCCTTATTTATCAACCGATCTTACCCAAATTTGGCAAAATGTAGTCTTTTATAGCACTAACTGTATGTGCAAAAAATCATCGAAATCGGTTCAGATTTAGATATAGCTCCCATATATATATATAGCGCGATTTTCCCAAATATGGCCGTAGAACCCTTATTTATTAACCGATCTTACTAAAAGTTGGCTAGATCCAGTCCTCTATAGTACTAACTATATGTGCAAAATTTCATCGAAATCGGTTCAGATGTAGATATAGCTCCCATATATGTATCACCCGATTTTGAAAAATTCGCCCCTAATAACCTTATGTTTGACCATACAGGCCTCATTTCTTAACTGATCTTACTCAAATCTTGCACAAGGTAACCTTTTGTGGTATTAATCAAACCCGCAAAAAATTATGCAAATTGGTTCAGATTTAGATATAGCTTCCATATATATGTATCGCTCGATTTTCCCAAATATGGCTCTTATTTATTAACCAATGTTACTCAAATTTCAAATTTTGATGTACTAGCCGATCTTACTTATACGTACTTGTAGCTCTTACATATGAATATTGCTCGATTTTTAAAAATTTGTATTTATTACCCACACTAATTTAACGATTTTCTCTTTTTATACCCTCCATCATAGGATGGGGGTATATTAACTTTGTCATTCCGTTTGTAACACATCGAAATATTGCTCTAAAACCCCATAAAGTATATATATTCTGGGTCGTGGTGAAATTCTGAGTCGATCTGAGCATGTCTGTCCGTCCGTCCGTCCGTCCGTCCGTCCGTCTGTTGAAATCACGCTAACTTCCGAACGAAACAAGCTATCGACTTGAAACTTGGCAGAAGTAGTTGTTATCGATGTAGGTCGGATGGTATTGAAAATGGGCCATATCGGTCCACTTTTACGTATAGCCCCCATATAAAGGGACCCTCAGATTTGGCTTGTGGAGCCTCTAACAGAAGCATTTTTCATCCGATCCGGCTGAAATTTGGTATATGGTGTTGGTATATGGTCTCTAACAACCGTGCAAACATTGGTCCACATCGGTCCATAATTATATATAGCCCCCATATAAACCGATCTCCAGATTTGGCTTGCGGAGCCTAAAAGAGAAGAAAATTTCATCCGATCCGGCTGAAATTTGGTACATGGTGTTGGTATATGGTCTCTAACAACCATGCAAAAATTGGTCCATATCGGTCCTTAATTATATATAGCCCCCATATAAACCGATCCCCAGTTTTGGTTTTTGGAGCCTCTAAGAGAAGCATATTTCATCAGATCCGGCTGAAATTTGGTACATGGTGTTGGTATATGGTCTCTAACAATCGTGCAAAAATTGGTCCACATCGGTCCATAATTATATATAGCCCCCATATAAACCGATCCCCAGATTTGGCTTGCGGAGCCTCAAAGAGAAGCAAATTTCATCCGATCCGGCTGAAATTTGGTACATGATGTTGGTATATGGTCTCTAACAACCATGCAAAAATTGGTCCATATCGGTCCTTAATTATATATAGCCCCCATATAAACCGATCCCCAGTTTTGGTTTGTGGAGCCTCTAAGAGAAGCATATTTCATCCGATCCGGCTGAAATTTGGTACATGGTGTTGGTATATGGTCTCTAACAATCATGCAAAAATTGGTCCACATCGGTCCATAATTATATATAGCCCCCATATAAACCGATCCCCAGATTTGGTTTGCGAAGTCTCCAAGAGAAGCAAATTTCATCCAATCCGGTTGTAATTTGGATCATGGTGTTAGTATAGGATCTTTAACAACCGTGCCAGAATGGGTCCATATCGGTCCATAATTATATATAGCCCCCATATAAAACATTCTCCAGAAACTTTGCACAAGTAGTTGTTATCGATGTAGGTCGGATGGTATTGAAAATGGGCCATATCGGTCTACTTTTACGTATAGCCCCCATATAAACCGATCCCCAGATTTGGCTTGTGGAGCCTCTAACAGAAGCATATTTCATCCGATCCGGCTGAAAATTGGTATTTGGTGTTGGTATATGGTCTCTAACAATCACGCAAAAATTGGTCCACATCAGTCTATAATTATATATAGCCCCCATATAAACCGATCCCCAGATTTGGCTTGCGGAGCCTCAAAGAGAACCAAATTTCATCCGATCCGGCTGAAATTTGGTACATGGTGTTTGTATATGGTCTCTAACAACCATGCAAAAATTGGTCCATATCGGTCCTTAATTATATATGGCCCCCATATAAACCGATCCCCAGATTTGGCTTGTGGAGCCTCTAAGAGAATCATATTTCATCCGATCCGGCTGAAATTTGGTACATGGTGTTGGTATATGGTCTCTAACAATCATGCAAAAATTGGTCCACATCGGTCTATAATTATATATAGCCCCCATATAAACCGATCCCCAGATTTGGCTTGGGGAGCCTCAAAGAGAACCAAATTTCATCCGATCAGGCTGAAATTTGGTACATGATGGTGGTATATGGTCTCTAACAACCATGCAAAATTGGTCCACATCGGTTCATAATTATATATAGCCCCCATATAAACCGATCCCCAGATTTGGCTTGCGAAGTCTCCAAGAGAAGCAAATTTCATCCAATCCGGTTGTAATTTGGAACATGGTGTTAGTATATGATATTTAACAACCGTGCCAGAATTGGTCCATATCGGTCTATAATTATATATAGCCCCATATAAAACGTTCTCCAGATTTGACGTCCGGAGCTCTTGGAGGAGCAAAATTCATTCGATCCGGTTCAAATTAGGAACGTGGTGTTAGTATATGGTCGCTAACAACCATACCAAAATAGGTCCAATCACACACAAAATGGTCCATATCGGTTCATAATCATGGTTGCCACTAGAGCCAAAAATAATCTACCAAAATTTTATTTCTAGAGAAAATTTTGTTAAAATTTTATTCGGTTTATAATAAAATTTTCATCATTGTCAAAATTTTATTTCTATAGAAAATTTTGTCAAAATTTTATTTCTATAGAAAATTTTTTTCAAATTTTATTCGGTTCATAATCATGGTTGCTACTCAAGCCAAAAATAATCTACCAAGATTTTATTTCTATAGAAAATTTTGTCAAAAGTTTATTTCTATAGAAATTTTTGTCAAAATTTTATTTTTGTAGAAATTTTGTGAAAATGTTCTTTCTATAGAAAATTTTGGGAAAATTTTTATTTCTATAGAAAATTTTGTGAAAATTTTATTTCTATAGAAAATTTTGTTAAAATTTTATTTCTGTAGAAAATTTTGTCAAAATTTTATGTCTACTTTGTCAAACTGAATTATATACGTATTGGATCGATCTTTTTTATTTAATATATACCACGTATGGACTTACATACAATTTAGAAGATGGTGTTAGGAGGTTTTAAGATACCTTGCCATCGGCAAGCGTTACCGCAACTTAAGTAATTCGATTGTGGATGACAGTGTTTAGAAGAAGTTTCTACGCAATCCATGATGGAGGGTACATAAGTTTCGGCCTGGCCGAACTTACGGCCGTATACACTTGTTTAATAATGGGTTCAATATTATTGGCATACTAACTCCGTAGGTGCAATATCAACACAGCCAGTGTTGCTAGAAGTAGGAGAAATTCCCTATATGTAGGGGTTTTCTAATATTTAACGTCTTGTAGGGACGTAGAGCCGCAATGTAGGACATTTTCACTCAACACAATTTGTAATAATTTTTACATTTTGGTGGCTCTAGAGGAGGAAATTAGAAGCCGGCAAGGCTTGATCTTTAACAATGTGTGGTAAACTTTATTCCTGTAGATAATTTTGTCAACATTTTATTTCTATAGAACATTTTGTCAAAATTGTATTTCTATAGAAATTTTTTCCAAAATATTATTTCTATAAAAAATTGTCTCAAAATTTTATTTCTGTGGAATTTTTTCTAAAAATTTTATTTCTATAGAATTTATTGTCAAAATATTATTTCTATAGAAAAATTTCTCACAAAAATTTGTTTATAGAAACTTTTTCCAAAATTTTATTTTTATAGGGATTTAACAAAACAGATTACTAATTTGGGTAGAATTCTACCAACTGTGGCAACCGTGGTGGTAATACAAATTTATATTCTAAGTTATATACGTTGCATATTCATGTTTTAAGATAATAAAGTACTTAGAACCATTTTTGTTTTGTAAATTTTTTTAAATTTAACGAAAAATATAGTAGGGAAAATTGTTTGGGAAAGTAGGGAACTTTTTTTGTCCTTGTAGGGTAAACCGAACATTTTCCCTGGCAACATTGATTATGAGCAATAGTCAGATTGACACAAAGCACCCATAGACATGTACCCCTTAATTTTCTTAAATATGCAACTGCGGTTTATCTCCCACACCTATATATTACCCCACAAATGCTTATGATTACTAATTCTGTAATGGTGGTTTAGGGTATGATATAATCGGATAATAGATCATAGGAGAAATATATAGATGTCAACTCGGATAGATAATTATTTAATTATAACAAATAGAAGTATGCAAATAAAAAAATTCTCATGCAATCACGAAATTAATTGATTCAATTAATTTTTTGATTGAAATGTCTTCTGTCACAGAAATGGTAGCATCAATTAACAAGTATAAACGGAATTAGGTTCGCCTGGGCCGAATCTTAAATATCCACCACCATGAATCAAAAAATATAATTGTTTCCTTAGAAAACTCTTCGACAGTTTACTTGAAAATACATATATAGAATTTCAGGTGAATTTGAAGACAGATACTCTGCCAAGCAAAAATATACACACCATATTCGGTACACTTATTTATGAACCCAAAATAACTCTCGATTTTGAATTTCAGACAGATCGAATAGAAGTTCGGATGTCTAGACGCTCAAGAAGTCAAATCGGAAGATAAGGCTATATGTAGGCTAAACTAAACCTTGGACTGATACACACCATATACAGTACTCCTTTTTATGGACCCAAAATACCTCTAGATTGTTAATGTCAGGTAAATCGGTTAAAATATATACCAAAACATGGACCGATACACACCATTTTCGACTCACTAATTTGTGGTCGTAAAGTCCCTCTAAATTTCCAATTTCGTACAAATCGCACAAAACTATAGCTTCTAGAAGCTCAAGAAATGAAATCGGGAGATCGGTCTATAAGGGGGCTATACCAAAACATGAACCGATACACACCATTTGCGACACACCTATAACGGTTTCTAGAGTTATATCAAAACATGTAGCCCATCTTCGAACATGACCTGCGTGCAGGCAAAAGACGAATCTGTGCCAAATTTCAGGACGATAGAGCCATTATTGAAGACTGCAGCGTGATTACAACCAACAGACGGGCAGACGGACCGGCCTATATCGTCTTACAATTTCTCCCTGATCAATAATATATATATATATATATATATATATATATATATATATATATATATATATATATATATATATATATATATATATATATATATATATATATATATATATATATATATATATATATATATATATATATATATATATATATATATATATATATATATATATATATATATATATATATATATATATATATATATATATATATATATATATATATATATATTCTATGGTGGTGGCTATAAGAACAATAACTTAAAGTACAAAAATATATTAGAAGATGATTATATTTTTATCAATGCTTGTCAAATTATGGATAAAAAAGTATATACGGCCGTATCTTCGGCCAGGCAGAATCTTATGTACCCTCCACCATGGATTGCATAGAAACTTGTACTAAAGACTGCCATCCACAATCGAATTACTTGGGTTGCGGTAACACTTGCCGATGGCAAGGTATCTTAAAACTTCTTAACACCGTCTTCTCCACTGTAAGTTAGTCCATACGGGGTATATATTAAACAAAAAGAAAAGGCCGATTAAATACGCATATAATTCAGTTTGACAAATTTTTCTATAGAAATAACATTTTGACAAAATTTTCTATAGCAACAAAATTTTGACAAAATTTTCTATACTAATAAAATTTTGACAAAATTTTCTATAGAAATAAAATTTTGACAAAATTTTCTATAGAACTAAAATCTTGACAAAACTTTGTATAGTAATAAAATGTTGACAAAATTTTGTACAGCAATAAAATTTTGACAAAATTTTCTATAGTAATAAAATGTTGACAAAATTTTCTATAGAAATAAGATTTTGGTAGATTATTTTTGGGGATCGGCTTATTTTTGGGATATATAACTATAGACCGATATGCACCAATTTTGGCATGGTTGTTAGCGGCCATATACTAGCGTAATGTACCAAATTTCACCACGTACCAAATTTCAACCGAATCGGATGAATTTTGCTCATCCGTGAGGCTCCGGAGGTCAAATCTGGGGATCGGTTTATATGGGGGCTATATATAATTATGGACCGATATAGACCAATTCCTGCATGGTTATTAGAGACCATATACTAACACCACGTACTAAATTTCAACCAAATCGAATGAATTTTGCTCATCCGTGAGGCTCCGGAGGTCAAATTAATTATGGGCCGATGTGTACCAATTTTTGCATGGTTGTTGGAGACCATATACTAACACCATGTACCAAATTTCAACCGGATCGGATGAATTTTGCTCGTCCAAGAAGCTCGGCAAGCCAAATCTAAGCGTCGTTTTATATGGGGGCTATACGTAAAAGTGGTCCGTTATGGCCCATTTGCAATACCATCCGCCCTACATCAATAACAACTGCTTGCGCCAAGTTTCAAGTCGATAGCTTGTTTCGTTCGGAAGTTAGCTTGATTTCAACAGACGGATGGACGGACATGGTTATGCGCTTTGCAGACTATCAGTTATTCCGGACGGAATGTCGGAATAACCAATCCTATGGTGGAGGGTATAAAAAGATCCAAGACAAAGTTTGCGAAGCATTTTATATTTCTAAATTAATCGATTCAAAAAAGTAACCGTGAAAACAAGCTGGGTTTCAGCTTGAAAACTGAACATAGACTTACCTTTAGGTATCACTAAATTCAACTCGTAAGCGTTATTATGTTCGTGAGCGGGATTATTTTCGAGAGAGTATTTTTCCCAAATTCGTTACTCACGCACACTGACGAAGGTATTATTTTCATGAGTCGCGACAATATCGTGGTACTGAATTCGATTCACACCTTAACCAGTTATGCAAATTCAGTGCAACGTTGAAATGCTGGACATCAGTCCTATGACAAGCCAATGCTGAATTCATTGCTTCTGTGCCAATTTCAGAAATAACATTTTCACCAATTTTTTGGCGACTCTTTTTTGCGGTGTTTGTACGCAATCAATTGTGGAGGGCACTAAGATACAGCCTGACCGAACTTTCGCCCTTATTTGCTTGTTTCTACAAACATTTAGGTTCAGATTTCGATATGTGATATCCCACATGAGGATTGCCAAATTTGTACACCTCTACCTTGAACAGGTATGTACCTGTTGGCATATTTAAAATCCTGAACTTCGTGTCTCTTAGTGCAATAGCTCAAAAATTTCCCAATTTAATTCTTATTGCAATTACCACGTTCAACCACAAAATACTAAATGAAAAGTAAATTGAATTTAAATGGCTCATTTCATTTTACATACAAACGGAGTTTTGCCATATACCCACAGTGCTCAATACATAGTCGTATGCAAATACCAAAATGTGCGTATCAATGGACAGTTAAATGATAAAACTACCAAACCAGCCGGTCAAGCGAAACGTTCCACTCAACTGGTAAAGAAGCAACTAGTAAGCGGTTCCAACATAACGTATGGACAGTATTTGCCTGTTTTTTTCGTTTTGCAAACAAGCAGATTTGTTGCATATCCTTTTTGGCAGACTAGCAAAACGAAAGCCTGATTCTGGTTTCCAGTCGTTATGGCTACTGTCATTTGGAGGCAATCATCCATCTAAAGAACAAAGCATTCATCCATCCATCCGTCCAGTCAGCTAGCTAGCTAGCGACCCATCCATCCATTCAGTTAGTAAATACGATTGTTCGCTCTTTTATGTTACCATTTATAGTTGGATAAATTTAACTCAATGCCTTAGTAACACCCTACAATGGGTATGTAATAATTATATATTCATATGTTTTAATATATCGCCAGATTTTTACAAATTGCCAATAGTTGGTAAGTGGAGAGTTCTCAAAAGTGGACACTTATCTGGAGACGTTTGACATTTCTTGAAATTAGATAATTTAAATAACTTGTCAAAGGTTATTGATTCATTCCGATTTATGCGACTGGAGAATTAAAGAATTGTGTTATTTCTCGAGAGGATTTGAAAAAGCTAGAAGGCGTATTTCAATCAAAAGGTTCTTCCACGAATATATTATATTTTCAAAAAGTTTTGTCGACAAAACTGGGTTCTAGCCCAAAAATATTTTGAAAGGCACGACAAGGTGATGCTGCAGCACGATAACTCTTGACCACAAAACCCGTAAGAACTTATCTGGAAACACTCAAATGGAAAGTCATACTCCACCCTCGTATAGCCCAAACATTACTCCTTTTGATTGCCACTTCAACCGATCGATGGCCCTGGCTGACCACTATTTTCGTTTTTATGAGGAAGCCAAAAATTGGGTCCAGTAAATGGACCCGAATCCGTCGCAGTATCTGTATGTTGTCGGAAAGATGAGAAAAAGTAGTGACTGGCAACGGACAAGACTTTGATTGATCAGTCTGTGCTTTATACCCACCACCATAAAATGACACTAGGGTTATCGAAAGTTTGTCATTCCGTTTGTAACACATCGAAATATCAGGTATAAATCCAAACTATGTTTGTTTATTTGTTCGTTTCGGGTAAGCTCGGAAACAGCTAAACCAATTTACTCGAAATTTTCAGGAAACGTAGACGGCGATGATGTGGTGAAAATAAAACAAGCGTTAGAATCCATTAAAAATTATAACAAGTATATACGGCCAGGCCGAAGCTTATGTACCCTCCACCATGGATTGCGTAGAAACTCCTACTGAAGACTGTCATCCACAATCGAATTACTTGGGTTGCGGTAACACTTGCCGATGGCAAGGTATCTTAAAACTTCCTAACACCGTCTTCCAAATTACAAGGTAGTCCATACGTAGTATATTTTAAACTAAAAAAGGCCGATTAAATACGTATATAATTAAGTTTAAAGTTTCTGTAGAAATAATATTTTGACAAAATAAAAATTTGACAACATTTTCTATAGAAGTAATATTTGGAAAAAATTTTCTATAGAAATAAAATTTTTACAAAATTTTCTATAGAAATAAAATTTTGAAAAAATTTTCTATAGAAATAACATTTTGACAATGTTTTTCATAAAAATAAAATTTTGGTAGATTATTTTTGGCTCGGGTGGCAACCATGAATATGAACCGATATGGACCAATTTTTGTGTGATTGGGGATCGGCTATATATAACTATAGACCGATATGGACCAATTTTGGCATGGGTATTAGCGGCCTTATAGTAACACCACGTTGCAAATTTCAACCGGATCGGATGAATTTTGCTCCTCCAAGAGGCTCCGGAGATCAAATCTGGGGAACGGTTTATATGGGGGCTGTATATAATTATGGACCGATATGGACCAATTCTTGCGTGTTTGTTAGAGACCACATTCTATAGTCCCCATATAAACGGGCTCTCAGATTTGGCTTGCGAAGCCTTTAAGAGAAGCATATTTCATCCGATTTGGCTGAAATTTTGCACATGATGTTGTATGATCTCTAAGATGGTGTATGATCTCTAAGAACCCTGCAAAAATTGGTTCACATCGGTCCATAATTGGATATAGGCCCCATATAAACCGATCCCCGGATTTGGCTTGCGGAGCTTCAAATAGAAGCAAATTTCATCCGATCCGGTTGAAATTTAGTACTTGGTGTTAGTATAAGGTCTCTAACAACCATACCAGAAATGGTCCATATCGGTTCATAATTATATATAGCCCCCATATAAACCGATCCTCAATCCGGTTGAAATTTTGTACATTTCGCTAGTGTATGGCCGATAACAACCATGCCAAAATTGGTCCGTATCGATCTATATTAAATATATATAGCACACAAATAAACCGATCCCCAATCACAGAAAAATCACGATTGCCATTCGAGCAAAAAATAATCTACCAAAAATTTATTGCCATAGAAAATGTTGTCAACATTTTATATTACTATAGAATATTTTTTCAAAATTTTATGTCTTTAGGAAATTTTGTTGAAATATAATTTCTATACAAAATTTTGTCAAAATTTTATTTCTATACAAAATTTTTTCAAAATTTTATTTCTATAGAAAATTGTGTCAGAATTTTATTTCGGTAGAAAATTTTGTGAGAATTTTATTTCTGTAGAAAAATTTGTCAAAATTTTATTTCTATAGAAAATTTGGTAGAATTTTATTTCGGTAGAAAATTTTGTCAGATTGTTATTTCGGTAGAAAATTTTGTCAAAATTATATTTCTGTAGAAAATTTTGTCAAAATTTTATTTCTATAGAAAATTGTGTCAGAATTTTATTTCTATATAAAATGCTGTCAAAATTTTATTTCTATAGAAAATTTATGAATCATTTCATAGTTGGAGTGGAATATTTTGCAAAATCTTCCAAAACATCAAGAATTCTACTAATCCGCCAATTAGTAAAAAATGTGCCATTTTTGATAGACTCGTCTTCATAACATAGTTCTATACAGCCCCCATATAAAGCGACCCCCATATTTCAATTCTGGCTCTATAATTACCTCACAAAAGTTCATATCGGTTCGTAAATATTTCTTCCCTATATATACCGGACAAGAACTGAATATATACGTATTTATATCCCGCATGGACTAAAATACAATTTTTTACAAGTAATTTAATTGTGGATGACCGTCTTTAGTATAAGTTTCTACGCAATCCACGGTGGAGGGTACATAAAATTCGCCCTGGCCGAACTTACGGCCGTATATACTTGTTTAATATTTGAATGGGAAAGGACACCTGCCCCTTGTCCGACTTTTTGTAAAGTGGACCAATGTTTGGACCGATATAGACCAATTTTTGTATGGTTGTTAAATACCATATACTATAACCACATACCAAATTTTAACCGGATCGGATGAATTTTGCTTTCCAAGAGGTTCCGGAGGTCAAATCTGGGGATCGGTTTGTATGCGGGCTATATATAATTATAGACCGAAATATATACATTTCTGCGTTGTTGTTAGAGACCATATACTAACACCTCGTGCCACATTTCAACCGATAGGATGAAATTTGCTCCTCCAAGAGGCTCCGGAGGTCAAATCTGGAGATCGGTTGATATAGGGGCTATTATAATTATGAACCGATATGGTCCATTTTTCGCATGGTTGTTAGACACCATATACTAACACCACGCACCAAGTTTCAACCAGACCGGATGAATTTTGCTCCTCCATTATGCTCCGGAGTTCAAATCTGAGGATCGGTTTATATGGGGGCTTTGAGAACGCGATGTTTTTATGGGGAGAAATTGAGAACGCGATGCCTGGTGTCTACTCAGAGGTGTGAAAAAAGTTTCCCGGACCAAGTCCTCGACGGCAAGATGCTGGATGGTAAGTTAATAGCATTTGCGGACCAGAGGTCTATGGATTGCTTTAAAGCTGCTTTGATGCTAATTGGTGAAGTTTGGGAAGGACCCGCTTTGGAGTTAGTCGATAGAAAAGACATACCGGCTAAACCTAGAACACATGCATGGATACCGGCAAACCCTCCTGATCCTGAGACAACACTAAACAGACTAAAGTAATGTAACCCAGATCTTCCTACCGCCGATTGAAAGGTTGGTCGTTTGGATGAGGTGGATGGACCAAGACGACATGCGGTGTTTATATTAAACATTGAGTCGCTGCCACATCTAGCCCAGACACAAGGACGTGTAAGTTATGGCTTTCATGACACCCATATGAAGGTATACAAAAGCGATCAGCCAAAGGATTCCGAAACGGACAAGCCTCTGGTAGAGTCAGAAGTGAAAAAATCTTGCGAAGCCGAAGAAGACATAAAAACTGCAGACATTGACGAACATCCTATGCGGGAAGTTCCTACAGACTCAAACCTCACCAAAGCTGAACCGCCGATTGTTGCGAGAGTCAACGAGATCTGTGAAGAGGAAGCCCATGATGACTCAATTGAAGCGGCTGATGTGATGGTGGTTGAAAATTTGGATGGTACTACGGTTCCTCCAGATAAATCTTCACCATTGTAAGGCCGCTTGTACTGCCTTAAAAGTTCTCCTGATAAAAGGAGACATAGATATAGTTCTTATTCAAGAACCATACATATATAAGAATAATATCTGTGAATTAAGCACTCCGGGTTTCAAGCTTTTGCATAATACCGGTAAAGATAAAAATCGAGCATGTATAATTGGTAAGAACGAACTAAACTTGTTTCTGCTTCCTTCATTGAGCAATGCAGACACTGTCATAGCCAGTCTAGAGATATCCAAATGCAAATACTGGGTATCTTCGGTCTACATGGGACATGATAGGGAGATGCCTCCATGTGCCGTTAAGACCTTAGTTGAGGAGTCACTAAAAACAAAGACAAAACTCATTATGGGATGCGATGCAAATGCACATCATAGTATTTGGGGAAGTAGTGATACTAATGCAAGGGGAGAGTCGCTAATAGAGTTTATTTTGCATACTAACCTGGTAGTTTGCAATAAGGGAGATGCACCAAACTTCGTCACCAAAAACAGGCAAGAGGTGTTGGAAGTCACATTGGCCTCTTCGGAACTGAATGATAAGATATCTGAGTGGCAAGTTTTGAGGGAACATAGCTTCTCAGATCATCGCTACATCAGTTTCAGATTGGCTGTTCGTACTTCAAAGACCATATTTCCGCCATATACCACATAATTATAGCCCCACATAGACCAATATGAGCATGGTTGTTAGATACCCTATACTAACACCACGTAGAAAATTTCAACCGGATCGGATGAATTTTGCTCCTCCAAGAGACTCCGGTGGCCAAATGTGGGGATGGGTTTATATATAGGCTATTTAATTATGGACCGATATGAACCTATTTTTACATGATTGTTAGAGACCATATACTAACACCAAGTACCAAATATCAACGGGATCGGATGAAATTTGCTTCTCTAAAGGCCCAGCAAGCCAAATCTGGGGTTCGGTTTATATGGGGTCTATACATAAAAGTGGTCCAATATGGCCGATTTGCAATACCATCCGACCTACATCAATAACAACTACTTGTGTCAAGTTTTAAGTCGATAGCTTGTTTCGTTCGGAAGTTAGCGTGATTTCATCAGACGGACGGACGGACGGACATGCTTAGATCGTCTCAGAATTTCACATGACCAAGAATATATATATACATTATGGGGTCTTAGAGCAATATTTCGATGTGTTAATATACCCCCCATCCTATGATGGAGGGTATAAAAAACAATTACCTCAAAGTTAAAAATTTATTTTACTTTTGGCCCACTGCAGTACATGTTAAATATCAGCCCTCCTTTAAAACTCCTGCCTACTTTTAGTAGCAAGAGCGGGTTCCTCTCATTACCAAATCAGTACACAGTGTAGATGTAGTCGGATTCCACCATCACCGGGTTCATTTCCGATTTTTATTCTTTCATTTGGACTATTTTAATAATTTTCGTTTTGTTTTTACCGTGATACGGCTACCATCATAGAAATGTTCCTTCAAAATCTCTGTCCAAACTATCTGTCCGTTCGTCTGTCTCTTTTGTTGTCCATCTGTCCTGTCTATCTACCTTCTCAACTGTCAGTCTTTCAATGTCAGGCATTTTCAATTTGTGTACGTTTGTGTGTGTGTCTGCTCATTCGTGTGTGAATGTAGCACATTCGTAATGCGAATAAACAGCGTAGATCGCGTATTCGCATTTCGTGTCAAATGCCAGTTCCTTGATGCCATTGATGTTTCGAGTAGTACGGCATGCATTCACATCCCATACACATCGTTGTGATGCACGAATGCAATAACCAGCTACACCACGTACCAATGCATACGGATGCAAAATATTGGATGGCATTGACGCAACCAACATCCAGTACTGTGGCGGTACTGGCTACCGCCTATTGGATACCAATCGGTTGTTGTATGCTGCTGGGCTACCTACTTGCAATGCAGCGTTTGATGCCGCCTCGCAAAATGTGTAAAGTATGTGCCAATGAAAACGTGAGTTTCGATGTTCAATGTCTTTTTGGGGTCTTCTGTGAAGAATGTCGTTATGAAATACGACGGTTGTATGAACACCGTAAGTGCCTATAAGCCTACCTAGCACTTTCCGGGGGATTTTGCTTTTTGCTTGCTGCGTTTGGTGTGGATGATAGCAACATTTGTCTGATTGAGTGTGCATCGCGTTATCTTATCTCAGTTTCATTGGCGCGACATGGTTGCCGATCAATGTTCTCACAAGATGACACAGTGTTTTGTGATTATTGAAAAAAAAGGATAAAAAACAAGGATAGCATAACATGGTTAGCATTCCCGCCTCGCATACACAAGGTCGTGGGTTCGATTCCTGCTTCGACCGAACACCAAAAAGTTTTTCAGCGGTGGATTATCCCACATCAGTAATGCTAGTGACATTTCTGAGGGTTTCAAAGCTTCTCTAAGTGGTTTCACTGCAATGTGGAACGCCGTTCGGACTCGGCTATAAAAAGGATGCTCCTTGTCATTGTGCTTAACATGGAATCGGGCAGCTCCCAGTGATAAGAGAGAAGTTTACCAATGTGGTATCACAATGGACTGAATAGTCTAAGTGAGCCTGATACATCGGGCTGCCACCTAACCTAACCTGAGGCTTCGGTATAACTCTCATATAGACCCCTTGAATCATATGAAAAGTGATATTTTTATAAGATTTTCTTGAACGCTTAGATAGAAATTTAAGACTCTTTGTAGAAATTAAACATAAATGTTCCTACAAATCTTAAATCTAACGCTACAAATTTCCAATTTAATTTCGGAAAACGTACCATTTGAACCGATTTTCTTGAGAGAGGGATATATTCCGTCAAATTGACTTGAAATTCTCATACAATATTAAATTTATGGCATTGAAAGCCCCTTATTACCCACAGTTTTCTACAGACAGGTTATTAGTCGAGGAGGTTAGTAGCCATGGTTGTGGTTACTTAAGATTCGGCCGGGCCGAACTTTTGGCAGTATATACTTGTTTGATGATGGGGTTATTATTGGATTATTTACACTGCTCAGTGAAGGAAGTAATACCATCTTGTCCTGGCAATTGTACAATCTCAATATATCTAGATCTTTTCCTGTGTAGTTCTTAATTCACCAGATTTGATGTCGTTTATATAGGGTATTTGAATCCATATCTATGCCTTCTTTAAGAAGCAACACTCGCAAAGTTCTCAAGCTAAATATTTCTCTGAAGGAGTTGTAGAGCCATTGAGATTGCCAGCCAGTATCACATCTGTCCCTTCCATTGAGTATACCCTCTATTCCTCCTCACAGAACGTGCTTGATTCCTGGAAAATCATTACAAAATTTTACTTATGATTATATGAAATGGAACTTGGATTTGTTCTATCATGGATACCGGGTACTGTGCAGCAATGGCGGCAGAGTGCAACTATCAAACCGCATTTGCAATAACCATACCATACCAGAGTTTTACGTGCTCGAAAACCTAGCAGCACTCGCATCGATGAAAGATATCCTTTAGTTTTGGCCAAGATTCTGTTTCTGTTTCTGTTTTGTTTTTTTTTTTTTTTTTTTCATTTACCACCACATCATGTGTCGCCGGTAGTGTGAAACGTTACTGTATGTCAAGACACAAATCATCGTCATCATCCATTGCTGCTACCGCCATCTCAACATCATACTCGTCAGAGTAGTGGCAAACAGTCAGAAGTCAGTGCAACCAGTAGCTTAACCGCCGCCACAGTAGTGGAAAAATTAACACTTTTTTATGAAAATTTCTCTTTAGGTTTTCTTTATGGCCATGGATCGTACATAAATGCATCGATGCACTTAACTCGGATGAGGAAGGTATTCCTTGTTCGTTTTAATTTCATTATTTGCATAAAATATTTCATGTCTGTCCTGCTGCACTTACTAGTGGTCCATAGTCAGGCGTATAAAATGCATAAAACAATTGCAATAAATGAATGGAGTAAATGATGTGTAAGTGCCTTTACTTTGTTGTCTCTTGTAATCCATCTTGAAGCTTTTAATGAAATTCCTCATGTCCTTTGTTGTCTGCTAGGACAATTTGATGAGACAGAAAATCGCAGCAGCCAAAAAAATGGAACTAGATAAAATATCAAGTAATGGGTCTAAAGTAACACCAGAGTTACGCGAACCAGATAACAACTGCAACTGGGCCAAACTGAGACCAAAGATTTCATGTCCTTAAAATACGAATGCGAATTTTGCTTAGCATACAGACACATTACTTTGATATAAAGTTTTTTCCTTATGCAAAAGTCGATAAATTTTACAATGAAATGTCCTTATAACTAAGTGATTCGACTTAAAAATTGGTATCATAACATGAAAGAAAAATTTTTTTGAACAAGGTCAACTTGACTTTAATAATTCTGAAATATTCTTTAAAATTAATGAATTGACTTGAAAGCAAAAAAGTCTTCAAAAATACGACATTTTTCTTCAACACTTTATTTTAAAGACTCGGTTTTACTCGAAATATAGCATAATTTCTACTGGAAGTCGAGTCTGAATTTGAAAATTTAGGTTTTCGTTAACACGGATGTTACAAGGGCTTTGATAGCATATAAAGAAAAAATTGTGTCTTAAAAGTATCCTTACTTCGATTCTCCCCTTATTTGTCTCGGAAAATCATTAGAGTAAATACAAAATCTTTGGAACCAGGTATGCTTTTTTCCAATGTCATAGAATTATGTGGAAGAAATATATCTTTTGGAAACCTTAAGAACAGAAAAAACGCCGCGGTTAAACGAACACTAAATTTATCTTATTTTTATTGCAAACAAATTTTTTATACCCTCCACCATAGGATGGGGGGTATATTAACTTTGTCATTCCGTTTGTAACACATCGAAATATTGCTCTAAGACCACATAAAGTATATATATTCTGGGTCGTGGTGAAATTCTGAGTCGATCTAAGCATGTTCGTCTATCCGTCTGTTGAAATCACGCTAACTTCCGAACGAAAAAAGCTATCGACTTGAAACTTGGCACAAGTAGTTGTTATTGATAATGTTCGGATGGTATTGAAAATGGGCCATATCGGACCACTTTTACGTATAGCCCCCATATAAACCGACGACCAGATTTGGCTTGTGGAGCCTCTTGGGGGAGCAAAATTCATCAGATTGGGTTGAAATTTGGTACATGGTGTTAGTATATGGTCTGTAACAACCATGCAACAATTGGTTCATATCGGTCCATAATTATATATAGCCCCCATATATACCGATCCCCTGATTTGGCTTGCGGAGCCTCTAAGAGAAGCAAATTCCATCCGATCCGGCTGAAATTTGGTACATGGTGTAAGTATGTGGTCTCTAACAACTACGCAAACATATAAACCGATCCCCCGATTTGGCTCGCGGAGCCTCTAAGAGAAGCAAATTTCATTCGACCCGGCTGAAATTTGCTACATGGTGTTAGTATATAGTCCCTAACAACCATGCAAAAATTGGTCCATATAGGTCCATAATTATATATAGTCCCCATATAAACCGATCCCCTGATTTGGCTGGCGGAGCCTGTAAGAGAAGCAAATTTCATCTGATCCGGCTGAAATTTGGTACATGGTGTAAGTATATGGTCTCTAACAACCATACAAAAGTTGGTCCATATCGGTCAATAATTATATATAGCCTCTAACATCCAATTCCAATTAATTTTTTAATTGAAATGTCTTCAATCACGAAAATGATAGTATCAATCACAGTTTTAATTGGGCATAGAAAAAATTCTTGATTAAAAAATTAATTTATTTTTTCAGCAAAATTCAATTAATTTTTTAATTGATTCAATTAAAAATTTAATTGATGTTGATTGCAAAACGCAATTAATTTATTAATTAAAAAAGGTAACTATTTTTAATTACTTAGTTAGATTGGCTTAGAGTTTTTATTTAGATTAACAAATGATTGTTTGAAATACATTTTTAATTAAAAAAGTAAAAAAAAAATCAGCACTTTTTTTAACTGAATTAGTCTTCCGAATTTGATTAAAAAGTTAATTGTATCAATTAATTTTTTAATTAAACATTTTAAAAAATTCAATCATTGACTTAATTAACTTAATGTTTCTATCATGATTAAAAAGTTAATTGTATCAATTAATTTATTAATTGAAAAAATTTTCAACTTAAATTAACTTTTTAATTGGAAATATTTTGGTGATATTTTTTTCTGTGTACATGGTGTAAGTATGTGGTCTCTAACAACTACGCAAACATTGGTCCACGTTGGTCCATAATTATATATAGCCCCCATATAAACCGATCCCTCGATTTGGCTTGCGGAGCCTCTAAGGGAAGCAAATTTCATCGACCCGGCTGAAATTTGGTACATGGTGTAAGTATATGGTCTCTAACAACCACACAAAAGTTGGTCCATATCGGTCAATAATTATATATATAGCCCCTAACATATATAAACCGATCTCCAGATTAGGCTTGCGGAGTCTGTAAGAGAAGCAAATTTCATCCGATCCGGCTGAAATTTGGTACATGGTGTAAGTATGTGGTCTCGAACAACTGCGCACACAATTATATATAGCCCCCATATAAACCAATTCCCCGCTTTGGCTTGCGGAGCCTGTAAGAGAAGCATATTTCATCCGATCCGGCTCAAATTTGGTACATGGTGTAAATATGGTCTCTAACAACCGTGCCAGAAGTGGTCCATATCGGTCTATAATTATATATATAAACCGTTCTCAAGATTTGACCTCCGGAACCTCTTGGAGGAGCAAAATTCATCCGATCCGTTTCAAATTTGGAACGTGGTGTTAGTATATGGTCTCTAATATCCATGCAAAAATTGGTCCACATCGGTTCACAATTATATATAGCCCCCATAGAAACCGATCCCCAGATTTGACCTCCGGACCCTCTTGGAGGAGCAAAATTCATCCGATCCGGCTTAAATTTGGAACGTGGTGTTAGTATATGGCCGCTAACAACCATACCAAAATTGGTCCATGTCGGTCTATAGTTATATATAGCCTATAGTTATATATTGAGTGACTAGAGAGTCACACAAAAATTGGTCCATATCGGTTCATAATCATGGTTGCCATTCGAGCTAAAAATAATCTACCAAAATTTTATTTCTATAGAAAATTTTGTTAAAATTTTATTTCTATAGAAAATTTTGCCAAATTTCATTTCTATAGAAAATTTTGTGAATATTTTATTTCTATAGAAAATTTTGTTAAAATTTGATTTCTATAGAAAATTTTGTTAAAATTTGATTTCTATAGAAAATTTTGTAAAAATTTTATTTCTATAGAAAATTTTGTTAATTTAATATATACCACGTATGGACTTACTTAGAGCAATTTAGAAGACGGTGTTAGAAGGTTTTAAGATACCTTGCCATCGCACAGTGGGCCATTTGAAATATTTAGGCGGCCAAAAATATTTTTGGACGTTAATGGCTTCGAAAGACTGTATTTTAAAAAACTATCTATTAATTTAAAAAAATAAATAAGAGAACATATATTTTATAATAAAAACACATTTTATTCTCATAAATCATAAATAAATAAAAATGCATTAAATTTTCTTATTGGAAGATGTTTCTATCTCGACTTCTTCGTGCTCAATACTTGATTATGTGTGGGGCTCGGCAGGTTCTAATAGTTCCATAACTTCACTGAAAAAAATATCACGGTTGCATTCTTCCCTTGAAAATTTTCTTGTGCGGCATGTATAATGCACTGGTATTTCAAAAGTGCCTTCCAGCCACTTCTGGTTGTTTTTCATAAAAACTTCTTCAACTATCTGTTTAAATTCGTGTTTGATGTAGGAAAATTTATGCTTAAGGCTCTTTTTTCTTTCCACAGTGTCTCCGCAAGACAATAGCAAGTGGTTTTCTTAAAACTCCAATTTCTCATCCATACTTGGTAAATTTTGAAGTTGCATTTGCTCAAACAGTACCTTGCCATAGGCAAGTGTTACCGCAACCCAAGCGGATGATAGTCTGTAGTAGAAGTTTCTACGCAATCCATGGTGGAGGGTACATAAGATTCGGCCTGGCCGAACTTACAGCCGTATATACTTGTTTGTAGTTAAATTTGTCCAATAAAATTTTCCGTTTGTTAAGTAGGCCTCAAACATTTTATGAACTAATCGTGGGTATAAAATTCAATGACCGTACGCATAAGTTCAATATGATTAAAGCGTAAACAAATTTTCATACGATTCGCAAAAGTAGTAAGAACGAAGTACTTTATGGTTAAAATGGTCATAATTTCTGTATAATTTTTTTCCATTAAAAATCAACAAAAAGTTGTTAATTCTGGTAATTTATAAAAAGAATTTCCATGGAAGTGAAAAAGTAAATTTTCATTTGGGGTGTGTTCCTATATTCGGAATCGTTAAAATTGTCGTTTGGCGATATTGTTTTAACCCTAAAACATAGAAATTTAAATTTTGACAACATAGTTCTCTTTGATAAGAAGTTCAAATACAAATTGAATTTAAATCCGATAGTATCTCAATTTTTTTCGTAATAAGAAAACAAAATTCTTGCGATTTAAGATTCCGAATATCGGAACATGGGAGAATATTTATTGTTTGTTTTTTTATGATTTTCTTTCTTTTATGCGAAATTTAATTGTCCACCATTTAAATTTTGACTTAAAAGGCCAAATATCGTACTTTCCAAGAATTGCATTGGAAGTGGAAAAAAATTGATGGAGGATCCCAGAATGTTATTTAAAATAAACGATTTTGGAACAACTTCCAATTTTTTTTTCAGTGTACTATATTACTAATGATTGAATTGGGTAAATGAAAAATGGACTTCCACAATAATCTTACCTAGATCTAACTACAAATCATAGGGTTTCAATTCTACATATGCGATTTTTTATTCGGGTTCATTGATATAGACATTTTTTAACTAAACGCTTTCATCGAACTGATTATCACTGTATATTTGAATAATTTGAATTGATCTTTAATGAGATGACCAACGTGGGCCTATGTTATTCCTCATCAAGTCTATACAAGAAAATACGAAACTTTGAAGGTGATTTATTTAATTTTTATTGCTAGCAGAAGTATAAAAATTTGATTAAAAGCAAACTGTTAAACGGCATTTAGAAAAAAAAACATAGCCAATGGATGTCATCACCATAAATCAAAAGCAACTCCATAATCATGTTTTCTTTCTACAATTGATGATACCAAAAATCCCAATTAACATCTTTGGACTAGCCCGTAAGCAAACCGCCACCTACAAGGAAATACTTAATAAATTTGCATATCAAAGTGTCCCCATGAAGTGTTCAAAATTTGACATCCTACCCTCATTATGAGTTTGATGATGATAAGCGAGTTCGATGACATCGAATTTCAACATAAATAAAAAATAAAATTATCAACGGTTGATGATTTCATTTGATAGGAGATTTTGTAAAAGAGAAAACATTTGGGCTATCAGCATCCCAGGGAACTGCATCACATCACATTGGGAAAACTCAAAAACATCTATGTCTTGTAATATCACTAAATTGTCGTTTATAATTGACCTGAATTTAATAGTGGAACTGGTTTATGAATTCCAAAATGCTTATGGATCACAACAGAGACAATTTATTAAATATTTTCAAACTGGCTAAAAATAATTTTAATTATATTAAAAATAATTCGTAATGGGATCATTAAATTTTCTTACGCAAAAACTCGTATCAAAAGCACGGTTGGCACTCGTGCCAAAAATAATCTACCAAAATTTGAAGAAAATTTTACCACAAATTTACCAAAAAAAAAATGCTTCTATAGAAAATTATTGCAAAATTTTATTTCTATAGAAAATTGTTGCTTAGTTGGAGAGGAATGTTTTGCAAAATCTACCAAAACATCAAGAATTCTACCAAACAGTAAAAAATCTACCATTTTTGCTAGAATTCTACCAACTGTGGCAACCGTGACCTTAAGACAAAATTCATGTTTTATCCCATAAAGGAATGCTGTGAATGAACATTTGAACTTGATTGCTGCAATTATAATTAAACACATTTTTCTCTGTGTATTCAGCGTACAGCCTTTCTAATCAATAGATTGAACCCCACAACGAGTACAATCGAACTAAAATTGTATCGTTTATACTCTTTTTATTGGAGGTCATACATCAAGTCAACAATCTCTAATTTCGTACTCAGGGGCGTTACAATGTAAACTCGAATATATGGACGGCCCAATAACAATAATGGAAAAAATGTTACAATAACTAATTTAAAAAAAGAGTGTAAAATCAGACACTCAATAAGACTGTAAAAAAGGAGGAAATAAACTCTGGCGAAGAGGAAACCCAATTGGGAATAGGTTTCCATTGATATAGCCAAACTAAAAGCGCAATTTAATGCCCAACAATGTCTTGAAAAAATATCAAATAACGAATTTATTTATGACAGTAACCGATCTCAGAAAATAGATTAGAATGTTCACCTTAAAGTCCATTTAAAATCCTAGCATCTTTCGGGTGGAGCTGAATCTTTTTTTTTTTTGTTGCTATGTGACTAAAGCTTGTTGTAAAGTTTACGATGATGGTGATGCCATTGATGAGGATGATGTTGCTTCAAAGGCTGATCTGATGCTGTGGGCCATGAGGTACCGACTGGGCTGTCATAGATTGTGTTGGTGATATTGGGCCATTGTAAATATCAAAATGAACTCAATGAAATTATGTTCCCCTCCATTTTGGTAATAAAATCAAAAGTCAACAACATAGGCACACTCAGTTGCTTTATAGATGGTATTTGTAGGAGAATTAAATTAAACACTGGGCAAAATTGCAATGTGGTAAACGATATTATTGACATCAAGTTTTTTTTTTTTTTAGTCAAAGAATCAATTTTATACAGAAACAAGTATATACGGACTATATGAAAACCTGGACCGATACGCATCATATTCGGCGTACTTATGTGATGACCCAAATTACCTCTAGATTTTGAATTTCATGCAAATCGAACAAAACTAGCGGTGTCTAGAATACCAAAAAGCATGGTTGGCCTGTCGCAAACTGTGAATTTTGCGACATAAGTTTACGACGGTATAATACGTATGTCGCAAAAGTCGTAAACCTAGTGTAGAAAACCTAATTTCGAAGTAGAGAAATTGTAATTTTTATACGCACCACCATAGGATGGGGGGTATATTAACTTTGTCACTCCGTTTGTAAACACATCGAAATATTGCTCTAAGACCCCCATAAAATATATATGTTCTGGGTCGTGGTGAAATTCTGAGTCGATCTAAACATGTCCGTCCGTCTGTTGAAATCACGCTAACTTCCGAACGAAACAAGCTATCGATTAGAAACTTGGCACAAGCAGTTGTTATTGATGTAGGTCAGATGGTATTGCAAATGGGCCATATCGGACCACTTTTACATATAGCCCCCCTTTAAACCGACGCTCAGATTTGGCTTGCGGAGCCTCTTGGAGCAGCAAAATTCACCCGATCCGGTTGAAAATTAGTACATGGTGTTACTATATGGTCTCTCACAACCATGCAAAAATTGGTCCAAAGCGGTTCAAAATTATATATAGCCCCCATATAAACCGATCCCCAGATTTGAGTTCCGGAACCCCATGGAAGAGCAAAATTCACCCCATCCGGTTGAAATTTGGTAAGTGTTGTTAGTTATTGGTTTCTGACAACCATGCGAAAATTGGTCCATACCGGTCTTAATTATATGTAACCCTCATTTAAACCGATCCCCAGATTTGACCTCCGGAGCACTTGGAGGAGCAAAATTCATCCGATCCGGTTGAAATTTGGTACGTGCTGAAATTTGCTACATTGCGCTATTATAACAACCATGGCCAAAATTGGTCCGTATCGGTCTATAGTTTATATAGCAGATCCCCAAAAATAATCTACCAAAATTTGATTTCTATAGAAAATTTTGTCAAAATTTTATTTCTATAGAAAATTTTGTCAAAATTTTATTTCTATAGAAAATTTTGTCAAAATTTTATTTCTATAGAAAATTTTGTCAAAATTTTATTTCTATAGAAAATTTTGTAAAAATTTTATTTCTATAGAAAATTTTGTCAAAATTTTATTTCTATAGAAAATTTTGTCAAAATTTTATTACTATACAAAATTTTTGTCAACATTTTTTTCTATAGAAAAATTTGTCAAAATTTTATTGCTGTAGAAAGTTTTATTTCTATAGAAAATTTTGTCAAAATTTTATTGCTATACAAAATTTTTGTCAACATTTTATTACTATACAAAATTTTGTCAAAATTTTATTTCTATAGAAAATTTTGTCAACATTTTATTTCTATAGAAAATTTTGTCAAAATTTTTTTCTATAGAAAAATTTGTCAAAATTTTATTGCTACAGAAAGTTTTATCAAAGTATTATTACTATAGAAAATTTTGTCAAAATTTTATGTCTGTAGAAAATTTTGTCAAACTAAATTATATACGTATGGACTAACTTACAATTGAGAAGACCGTGTTAAGAAGCTTTAAGATACCTTGCCATCAGCAAGTGTTACCACAACCCAATTACTTCGATTGTGGATGACAGTCTTTAGTACAAGTTTCTATGCAATCCATGGTGGAGGGTACATAAGATTCGGCCTGGCCGAACTTACGGCCGTATATACTTGTTTTAATTTAATTTATGCTTAGCCTTCATTTTGTCTGTACAGAGTGCGCATTTTTAAAATGTAGCCAGCAACCTAAAAATGCTAAGAGTGCTGCAATCGCTGCACTCTCGTTTGTCAGCAGTGCTGAAAATGCCCGCAATTTGCCCCTGTTTTCACAGCAGAATTAGTTTTTTAGAAAAGAACCTAAAAATTTAATTTTTCGGACAAAATGTGCATTTTTACAAGAAAAGAAAACACAATTTGTTAGCCTCCCCGATAAGAGGTATGCAAAAAAATTCTATGTATTCAAAACTCTACTAGGTTAGGTTAGGTTAGGTTATGTGGCAGCCCGATGTATCAGGCACACTTAGATTATTCAGTCCATTGTGATATCACAGTGGTGAACTTCTCTCTTGTCACTGAGTGCTGCCCGATTCCATGTTAAGCTCAATGACAAGGGACCTCCTTTTTATAGCCGAGTCCGAACGGCGTTCCACATTCCAGTGAAACCACTTAGAGAAGCCTTGAAACCCTCAGAAATGTCACCAGCATTACTGAGGTGGGATAATCCACCGCTGAAAAACTTTTTGGTGTTCGGTCGTAGCAGGAATCGAACCCACGACCTTGTGTATGCAAGGCGGGCATGCTAACCATTGCACCACGGTGGCTCCCAAAAAACTCTACTAGATTTACATCTCTCATTCGCAACTTTTCTTGGTTTTCGTGGTCCATAATGTCCATCCAAGCTTTTGAAAATATGTAATTAGCATTAAAATTGGCTCTAATAAGTTTTCTCTAAACAATAATTCTCTTGCAAGACTTAAGTAGTTTTCCTTCTAGTGTCTGCAGAAATGTTCACAAATTTAACTATTAGCGCGTACCGACCTCACGTTTACTGCAGCATCGAGCAGTTAATACTTTTATGAACTTTCTTGAGAATTGAAACTTCTTCGCAAATATCATAATCTTGAATATCATTCGCTGTCTAGCAGAAAGCGCTGAAGTATTTTGAGTTTGCGACATTTGCTACTTTTTATACCCTCCACCATAAGATGGGGGTATATTAACTTTGTCATTCCGTTTGTAAAACATCGAAATATTGCTCTAAGACCCCATAAAGTATATATATATATATATATATATATATATATATATATATATATATATATATATATATATATATATATATATATATATATATATATATATATATATATATATATATATATATATATATATATATATATATATATATATATATATATATATATATATATATATATATATATATATATATATATATATATATATATATATATATATATATATATATATATATATATATATATATATATATATATAT